>NC_050578.1:222688952-222778952 GCF_011100635.1 Trichosurus vulpecula | reverse complement strand
ATTTTACCCTGGAGATAACAAGAGGCCACTGGAGTTTAGTAAGTCGGGGGTCACAAGGCATATGCAACATGATCAGAGCTGTGCCTTAAGAAGAACAATTTCACAGATCGTGGAAGATGGACCAGAGTGAAGGAAGATGAGGCAGGAAGACAAACCAGCAGGCTATCGCAATAATCCAGGCATGAGGTGATGAGCGACTGTACCAGTGTCAGGGGAGAGAAGGGTACATATATAAGAGATATTGGGAAGACCTAAATAATAGGACTATTTGGAGAGTGAAGGGTTGAGGATAACACCTAGGTGGCAAATCTGGGTGACTGGGAGGATGATGGTATGTACTCTCAACAGTAATGAGGAAGTTAGCAAGGGGGAAGAGTTTGGAGGGGGGAAAATAGTGAGTTCAATTTGGCATATGTCGAATTGAAGATGTCTATGGGACCTCCGGTTTGAGATGTCCAAAAGGCAGTTAGACTAGAGATTGAAGGTCAGGAGAAAGGTTAGGGCTACACAAATAGGACAGAGAATCATCTGCATAGAGATACTACTTGATTCTTTGGGGGACTGATAAGATCACCAAGCAAAATAGTATTGAGGGAGAGAAGGAGGAAGAGGGCCCAAGACACAGGTCTGACCATATCACTCCTCTACTCGAAATTCGTCAATGACTCCCTATTACTTCTAGAGGACCTGAGTTCAAATTCTGACTGTGCTCATTATCACTTCTGTAACCCAGGGCAAAGTCACTTCTTGTCTCTTGGCCTATTTCCTCATTTTTAAAATAAGGGAATTAGACCAGATGATCTTTAAGATTCATTCAAGCCCTAAATATATAATGATGCTATGAACTTGACTTGTTATCTGATAATATTAACATTAAGTTTCATAGAATCAATGTTGTTGTTTCAAAGGCCCTAAGTAGAATTATTCCCCCTTTTGCCCCTAGGGAATATATCCTATAGAAATTATAATTTTAGTCAATAAAGAAAGAAAACAGGGCAGTGAGGAACATGAAATGTAATTCACCCCTTTCGTGTTACACACTTTTAAACCATGTTAATGAGCCCTATGATCTCTGAATGAGACTAAAACTCATATCTGCTACAGAAATGGAATCATATTGATCTATATTAACTTCATATCAACTTTATACTTTTAAAGGCATGGGCTTTCACATTTATATCACCCTATAGTCTATACTTTTCTCCTTTTCAAAGCCAAACTCCAAGAAATGGTTAATGTTTTTCCTCACCTTCCACTCACTTCTCAACCTCTTGTATTCTGGATTTTAACCCCACCACACAATTAATACTCCTCTCTTTGAAGTCAACAATGTGGACTGCTAAACTCGAAGGCCTTTTCTCACTCCTCATTCTACTTGACCTCCCTGTAGCTCTTAAAACTGTGGAGCACCTCTTCCTCTTGGATATCCTCTCCTTCTTTAGTATCTATGGCACTTCTCATCTTGCCTCAATGTCTACTCCTTTGATGGATCATCATCTATTTCCATTGATTAAATGTGGTTGGTCCCTACAGCTCTGACCTAGGTCATCACTTCTCTCTACACTCCCTTCCCTGGTAATCTCATCAAATCCCATGAGTTCAATTACCTCTATGCAAAGGACTCTCAAATGTGTATGTCTACCCTAATCTCTCCCATGAGAGATTTTATCAGTTGCCTGATGGAATCTCTACATGGATGTCTCATTTGTATCATATGTCCATGTCTCTCTGTCTCTTTGTATCTGTGTGTGTGTGTCTGTCTCTCTCTGTCTCTGTGTGTGTGTGTGTCTCTGTGTCTCTCTCTATGTATGTCCCTGTCTCTCTGTTTCTCTGTCTCTCTGTATGTGTTTCTTTGTCTCTCTCTGTGTATGTCTCTGTCTCTGTCTCTCTGTTTCTCTCTGTGTCTCTCTCTGAGCAATTTGAAGAAAGTTCTTCCTTACATTGAAAGAAAATCTGCCTCCATATAAGTCCCACCTAATTGCTCCTGGTTTTGGCCTATTCTGCACGCAGTTCTAAATAGCACTAGATTTGGAGTAAAAGACCTAAGTTTCAGTCCTGGCTCTGTTACCTGTAAATTCTTGGGTGAGTTATTTAATCTCTCTGGGTGCCAGTTTTCTCAACTGTAAATTAAAAAGGTTGGATTAGACAACTTCTAAAGTGCCTTCTGGCTCTAAACCAATGATCCTGTGATACCCTTCAGTCTTCTTTCTCTAGTCTGTGCATTCCCTTCATCAATTGATCTTGTGAGTAACCTACATGGGCTTCTCTCTCCCTGATGCATCCTGATTCCCAGAGAAAGATATGAGAAATGCAGCCAAGAGAGGAGACAGCATTCCCTTTTAAAATATACTAAACACTATTTTCCATGTATGGTTTCTTCAGTGCAGAATATAATGATACTATTTATTTCCATGACTGAAATACTACAGGACTATTTATACAGCCCAAATTTGTAGTAGCTTTTTTTCATCAATTATATTAAACTTGTGTTTCAGTTTAATTTGTGATGCCTTACACAGAGTAAGCATTCAATGGATATATGTTGAATTGATGATTTATCAATGGAAATCAATGAACGGTCAACTAAAATCCCCAGATCTTTTTCAAGGAACTGCTGCGAAGTCAGGACTCTTTTGTACTGCACTTGTATAGCTGATTTTTTTTAACTTAAATGAAAAATTTTTACATTTATCCCTGCAAAGTTTCATCTTGTCTATTTCAAGCCCAGCATTCCAGCTTGTCGAATCTTTGTGAATCTTGAGCACTTCACATGTGGTATTAGCTCTCTCTACTAGCTCTATGTTATCTCTAAATTTAATTAGCGTGACTTCTATTTCTTCGAGTAATTGATAAAAATGTTGAACTGACAATGGCCAAGGACAGAGCCCTGTGGCAATCTATTAGTATATTATTTTCAAGCTTCCATATGCCTGTTAGTCGACACTTTGGGGCATAATTGTTCAACCTGATTCAAATCTACCTAACCTTATCATCATACAAGCCACATTTAACCATTCTATCTACAAGGAAGATTAATATAAAAGCAGAAACTTTAGCTAGATCACAACCTGTAACTATCAAGAAACCCTATGAATAGAGCTACAACCCATAGATGGGACTCTATCAGCAACAGTTAACAGAGCTGACTAAGTGGAAATGGCTACAGCTAATTAAAGTTCTTACAAAAAGATCCTTCCTCTCAGAACTATGACTCTGGGGACACTGAACTCAGATCATAGTAAACTGTTCATGTTATTTGTGAACAACAAAAGGACAACCTACACATTCCTTTGGTCGCTACACAGTATCAAGAGGACTAAAGGAAGGCCTCTCCCCACCTCCACACCCCTCAACATGTGCCTGCCCACCCTTAGCACAATGGATGGCCCCTCTGCCCAACTGAGGATTTATGTCTATGAAGAAATAGACAAGAGTCTCACTGGATGGACAGATATGAATGGGTTATGACCTGCACCACTGGAGGGAGTTTCCACATTGATGAAATAAAAAATCTACTCAAGTATAAAAGTTTTGTATTCATAAAGCTAATGGGAGTGCTGAAAGCACACTGGTACGTCCAGTCGAGAGATGTTCCTAGGTTCCTGGGTAGAAGTGGGAGTGGTTCTAGCCAAAAGGACTTAGATGCTACCAAAAGGTTACCCAGCCTTTCATGCCACTAGTGTCTATGGCACTAAGACTACAGAAGTATTCTTGCCACTCACCTACTAATTACATCAATAACAATGGCTGCTTCAGGTTCCCAGGGAAACAAAAATGCATGGCAGAAGTTCCCAACACATAAACCCCCTCAAAGGAGTTTGGCAGACTCAAGATACCCACTGTTCTTACTCCCATTTGGCTTTCATTCAGGAAGCTAAATATGCTTCCCAATCTTAATAACCGTGTCTTCTACAAAACTGAAATTAGGAGGGGGGAGGGACATACCAGGGGGCCATCAAGGAGGCCAAATCTACTCTAGTTGCTGGCACCATGTCTATGGCTGCGGTGGTTTCTACGGCAGAACAAGTCAGGAATGAATGCCAAAGAGCCCCGCTATCTATTTTATCAACACAACCTATAGAATGCTGGCCAGTTATCAAATTCTCCCTATTCACTTCCAGTCTACTAGAAAAGTTGAAATAGGAAGAGGAACTCAAACCCCTACTTCTGTCAATGTGTCCTTACACATAGAAATCTAGCCTTGATATGTGTCCCTTCTGTCCTTTGATTTCATCACTGACTGGTTTGGTTTCTCTTTGCTTTATTCTCTTAGGAATACTTGGTATGGTAGAACCACTTTATATCTTTGTGTGAAGTTTTACATGTAAATGCTGGCATAAAACGTTGTGTTCTAGACCAGCAGCTTTCAAAGTGTGGTCTGGGTAGCCCCAGGGGTTTCTACAAGAGGAGAAGATGAAAAGGCTATAAGAAAACCACTCTATTCTGTCTTATTGAAGAGAATAAGTTGATCCTTGAAAAATGGAAATGTTTTAGGAGAAAAACACAAAAAGGAAAATAATCCCCAAAGCAGAATCCAAACCTGTGTCAAGAGATGCAATAGAATGTGTGCTTCTCCAATAGAATGTAAGTTCCTTCAAGGTGAGGAATCATTTGTTTTTGTCTTCATATCTTCAGCACTTTACATGGTATCTGGCACAGAGAAGATACTTAATAAATGATATTTGAATCAATCAATGAGTTTAGTGAGTAGAAGGACCACTGAGCTGTCAGAGCTATGGAATATGTTCAATACTCTTCCTATAAAATATGGAACTGAACCTTCTGAGGAGAAAGCAGTTTTCTCTGTTCTATAGAATGATGGTGAAGAACCAAAGGTGCCTCCAAAGAGAGGGTTACTATTACTAGCCACAGTGAAAAAATATTTTGGTGTTGTTCAGTCATTTCAGTCATTTTAGACTTTCCATGACCCCATTTGGGGTTTTCTTGGCAAAGATACAGGAGTGGTTTGCCATTTCCTTCTCCAGCTCATTTTACAGATGAAGAACCTGGGTTAAGTGATTTGCCCAGAGTCACACAGCTAGCAAGTGTCTGAGGTCAGATTTGAACTTGGGTCTTCCTGACTCCAGGCCCAGTGTTCTATCCACTGTACCACCTAAGGGGACTAAGCTACATCTCAACCTGAACAACAAAGGAGGATTCTGGCTTCCAAATGTGCAAATTTAAGTTACGACAATCTTCCAAGATAGGTCAAACCTGGGTGGTCCCATTTCTGGTGATTTATGCAGGGGCAAATGATACTTTGAGAAAGATGCTAGATTATGAAGTCCTGGGCAAGAAACTAAAGATCTTAGAATCAGAGGTTGTATTTTCACCCCTGTTTCTATGGAAGTCAGGGCTTCAGAAGAGAAAAGCAGGTATGGAAAGTGTATAACTGGTCAAGGAGGGAAAAAGACAATATCAGAGAATAACGTTTGGATTTTGAGAGTAGGGCTTAAAGTACAGGAACAAGTTCTGGGCCATAGGTAGAGTGCATTCTGATCTGAATTTCAGATTAAAGAACATATTTTACAAGCTGGACTATAGACCACATAATCAAGGTATGGTACAACCACTCAACTAATGGCAATTTATCTCACTTTTAGGCAAAGTATCCCAGAAAAAAATACACTTCTTGAATGCTAGTCTTATAAATCTACCTACATATAGTCACAGTAACACCTGCTTGGAGGGTTCCATGGTTCCCTTGTCTGTATTTCATGACAGGGAATATGAGGAATATGAGAAACCTCAATGTGGAGCCAAGAGAGACTTGAGTTCAAATCCCTTATCCAAAGTCTACTCTTATGTG
Source organism: Trichosurus vulpecula (assembly GCF_011100635.1). Taxonomy (NCBI): domain Eukaryota; kingdom Metazoa; phylum Chordata; class Mammalia; order Diprotodontia; family Phalangeridae; genus Trichosurus; species Trichosurus vulpecula. The sequence continues at coordinate 222,773,143 of NC_050578.1, read as the reverse complement.
GAATGCTTACAATAGTCCATAGTACTAACTGGGGGAAAGTCGTTCCTTGGCTCCGAATCTGTTACCTTATAATTTTTGTGCTACCTACCTCATGGAGCTGTTACAAGGAAAGTACTTCAAGAATATTAAAGTACTGCTAGAAATGAGTTATTCTTATTATTCCTTTGCCCATGTACTCAAGTAGCCTGAAGCAAGTAGCAGCTGCAGGCCTCCCTAGGCCTGAGATTCTCCATATGATTCTCTCTTCCCAGTGACATCTAGAAAATGAAACTTTGTAGGCAGATGATATCTACCTTTGCCACGTCTTCCTATCTTGCTTACATAGTTCTTTCATTTCTCCCAGGCTGCAGATTCAGATCCCAAAAATCAATCATTTAACAGAGTGCTCTGTAACCAAAAATAGACATATTGACCAAGGAAAAAACTTTTGCCAGATCATGCTTGGTTAAGCTTTAGAAGGAAAAAAAGGAATTGATATAATCTGACTTGCTTTTTTATGAAGTTTTCCCATGCCACTAGAATTCCCCCTGACAGCGAATTACTCAGTTTCTACTCAAAGACTTCCAGTAATGGAGAACTCTCTACCCTCTGAAACAACAACCCAATCTACTTTGGAAAATCAGCAAACAGAATATCAGTGAGCTCCACTTTTCCAGGTTCTTGGAAGAGTCCATATCATTAGGCCAAAACAGAATTATATTCAAACTTTAGGTCACCCAAGTCTGGCTAGGATAAAGCTGTAGAGCAATCACCACAGTATCACCAGTTCCTCTTTCTTCTGGCCAGAAGAGGTACTAGCCCATACCAGAAACAACAGACACAAGAACAAGTAATCCAGTTCTCCAGAGGTGTGACATATTCCCTGAAAGTGAAATGTTACCAAAGCACCTGCCTGAAGTCTGTCTCTCTCTCTCTCTCTCTCTCTCTCTCTCTCTCTCTCTCTCTCTCTCTCTCTCTCTCTCTCTCTTTCACACACACACACACACACACGCACACATCCAGACACAGCCAAGTGCACAGCAATTTCATCTAGAAAATACTTGTAGTAAAAACAGACCTACCTCAGGCAATGATTGCCTCCTGTGGTGAACATCTCCTATTTACAGTCAGATACCAAATGCTGTCAATTTTTCTGTCTAAACTTCTCTCGGATCCAACCCTCTTTCTCTGTCATGCTGCCACTACCCTAATCTGGCCCTTGTCGTTTTGTGCCTTTATTACTGTAATTGTGATCACAATCAGGAAGACAAGGCAGTTGATCTTTGGGGTAAGACAGCAGCAGCTGTTGCCAATAGTCCTGATAAGAACACCAGCCCTTCACCCACTCTAAAGCTGACTGCAGGCAGGAGATCACAGCAGAGAGGCCTCTGGTCTACGGGCTAGTGTTTAGGTGCCCAGAGTATCAGAGGTAGAGTTGGAAGTTTTCCCAGGCCAGGTAAAAGTCTGGTTGTGGCAGAGCAGTGGAGGCTTGGGGATGCTAGTTACCTGGATGACTTACCCTGTGTGTCTATGTTTCTGCTTGGGGGCCCCTATGTTGGGTAAGCCCTGGGAGAATCTTGTACATTGGTTATGTTGAAATCTAAGTCTTAGAAACCTTCAAAGGGTTTGAGTCATCAATCCTATGTGTCACAAGACCAGTGACAGCTGTGTCCTTAGGTGTATCTATATTAGAGGTCATGGATTGTGGGTCCCTTGGAGCAATAGTATTCTAACTGTTCTGCCAGCCCTTCCAATCTATTCTGCACACTAAGGCCAGATTAATCTTCCTGAAGCACCATTTTCATGGTACCATTCACCTAGTCAGGAATCTACAATGGGTCCCTATTTACCTACTGGTCTGAGAACAAGGCATTCAAAGCCCTCTATAACCTATCTTGTGTACTTCACTACTACCTAGTTACCCTTCAATTCAGTTAAGCCAATCTCCTTGCTAACCCTGGTACACACCAAACTCATTCCCTTTTCTGTGCTGTTGTTCAAGCTGATCCCTTTGTCTGGCATCACCACCCAGCTCCTCTCCTATCCAAATCCTACTCAGTCCAGCTCAAGTCTTCCAACATGATTCCAACCCACATTGATTTCTCCTTTCTCTGAACTCCTATCACTATTGCCTCTTGTTATTGCCTGTCACACACAACTTGCCCCCTAATTATAAACTGTCACTCACTCATTGCTTTGTGCGTTTCAACCTGAAGAATATAAACTCCTTGAAAGCAAGGAATGTATCTTATTCTTTACACCTCATAGAAGCTCTGCACACAGTGAGTTTCTGATGTTTCTTGGCTCCTTGATTGATTCATTGATTAACAACAATCAACCTAGATTAAGCAGCTAATTCCATGCAGCACTGCATTCTTTGTAGAACAGAGAATAGCAGAGATACCACCCATGCTCTCTTTTAAATGAGTTGGAACACCCTGCCTTGAAGACAAACCATACTAGGTTATTCTAAAAGTCCACTGAGCCACATATTATTTGAGAGTGTCATCAGGGGAAAACCATGGTTGCTCTTCATCACACAGGAAATAAATAGTTAGATCTGTGCACCAAACATCCCTCTCTTCAATAAACTCTTACAGATTCATCAGGCAGGAGTTTAACTAAAACAATTTCTGATCCTACTGAAATGGTCTGCCTGTTCCATAACCTGAAGTGACATGGCATATGGAGACACAGCATGGCATAGTAGAGAGAATGCAAGATTTGAAGTTAGGAAGACATGAGTTTAAATACCCCCCTCCCCCTCCCTACCCTTAATGACTTTTGTGATTTAATTTCTCTGAACCTCAATTTCTTCATTTGTAAAATGTAATGGAATCATGTATGTAAGGCTTTATGTAAATATCAAATATAATAATAATTATCATTAATAACTAGCTCCATGGGGTAACAAGCATCATATCCTTCATATGTCTGAAAACTATCACATTCAAACTTCCAAGAGTAGTCTCTCGTTCTGGGAACCCATGAAGTGAAGAAGTCCTATGTTGACACTCTCCGTAGCCTTTCTAGTTTTTATAGACAGCTTCGAGTTGCACTAAGACTTTTGGGACACCTGGTATTTCGACTATAATCCCTTCCAATCAGCCTTAACTTTTTTTAGTCGATTCTAAAAGATTCACATCATTCATTTCTATGGTCATTCAGGCATTCTTTTCTGAATTTTCTCAATTCAGTCCTGTATATGCTGTGGTGTTACAGTCATAGTTTTTGAAAGTTATTAAACTGACAGATCAGGAGATTGTTGTAGAGCAGGGATTCTTAATGTTTTCTGTGACCCTGGACCCCTTGGGTGTTCTGGTGAGGCCTAAGGACACCTTCTCACAATGAGGTTTTTAAAGGCATAAAATAAAATACAAAGGAAACCAATTATATTGAAATACAGTTATCAAAATTTTTTTTAAAAAAAAGTTCACAGATCCCTGGTTAAGAACCCCTGCGTACATATAACTTACCTAGATTTTAGCAAAGCATTTCACAGCCCCCTTGTGCTATTTTTGTGGACAAGATGGGGAAGCGTTGGCTAAGAGACAACACATTTAGGTGAATTAAGGAACTGATCAACTTGTGGGGCTCAAGAGCAGCACACAGGCTATGGAAATGTAATGGTTTTATAGTAGTTCTTCTATTAATTAACCAAAACCAGAAATCCACATTGCTACAGAAAGGTAGGCAAAGCTAAAAGAGACAGACTAAAAAAGATAGCAAGGCCACGGGAGACAGAGCTGGAAGAGACCTTCAGGCTTTCCTAGGTCAGCTCCCCTTTTAAAGATAAAGAAGCTGAGGATCAGAAAGAGGGACTGACTTGCCCAAAGTCCCACTAGTAGCAAGCTGGAAAAGCATCCCTCAGGTAGCCCATAGCTATCAGCACGAACTTACTATGTTTCAAACAGCAAGTATTTATTAAGCACCTACTGCATGCCAGCCATCAGCCTCCACCATCAAAGAACTTCAGTTCTGATAGATAAGATGCATGTGCATAAACAAATATATATGTATATATACATATGTATGTATACACACATATGCACGCACACACACGCGCACACACACACACACACACACACACACACATACACACACGGTAATTTGGAAGGAAGGCACTAGCAGCTAAGGAGATTAGGAAAGGCTTTAGTAGATTCCCGAACCGAGTTTCAAATAAAGCAAGAGGCTCTAAGACACAGGTAAGTGGGGAGTGCATTCCAGGCATGGGAAACAGCCTGAGTAAAGACACAAAGATGGCAAGTGGAGGGTGCTACAAGAGAAGCAGCAAACAGGCTGCCTCATCCACAGAATGTATAATATAAAATAAAGCTGGAAAGGTGGAATAGAAGTAGGACACTCCAGTGCCAAACAGGAGTTTGCACTGTTCTAGAGCAGTCACTGGAGTTTCCTGAGCAGGGGAATGAGATGGTTATACTTGTGCTCAGGGATATCACTTTGGGAGCTATGTACAGGATAGATTGGTTAGAGAAAATGTTTGAGTTAAGAAGATGAATTAGAGGGCTATTGCAATAGTCCAGACAAGGGGTGATGAGAACCCGAACAAGGATGGTGGCCATGTGAATGGGGAGAGAGGGCAGAGATGAAAGATAGTGGAGGTAAAATTGAACTGCCAAAACTTAGCAACATATTAGATATGTAGGGTATGGGAAAGTGAAACAGCAAGGATGACTATAAGACTGTTAATATGGGGGACAGTAAGGATGGTGGTACCCTCAAGAGAGATTAGAAAGTTTGAATGGGTTTAGGAGTGGGAGTTGGATAGGGGTTCTGATATTGTTCAGAGTATGCAATAGGCAGAGAGAGCTGTGCAGGAGAAAGATTAGGACTGGATATATAGAAATGGAAGTCATCTGCCTAGAAATACTAATAATATCCATGGGAGCTGATGAAGAGAAAGAGTATAGATGAGAGAAGAGTTTATGGCCCAGGACAGAGCCTTGGGATACACCCACAACCAGGGAGCATGAAACAGACAACAATCCAGCAAAGGAAAATGAGGAGTGGACAAATAGGTAAGGGAGAAAGCAAGAAAGAAAAGAATAGAAAAATCCTGAAAAATGAAGTATCCACACAGAGAAAATTGCCAACAGTGGCAAATATTACAAAGAAGCAAAGCACTAATATTGAGAAAAAGCTGTATGATGTGGCAACTAAGAAATCATTGATAACTTTGGAAAGAAAAGAGCCTATCCACAGAGCCAGCCAACTCCTCCTTGTATGATTTCCCCCTCTTCTTAACCAATCCAAATCCAACCCACCCTTAAAGTTCTACCATCCCCATGAAATCAGTCTACAAGGGACATTGACAAAATTAAGCAAGTTCAAAGAAGAGCAACCTGAATAGGAAGCAAATCTCAAAACCATATGATGTGAAGAATGGTTGAAGGAAGTGGATATGTTTAGCCTAGAGAAGAGACCTAGACTGATAATCCATTGTGGATGTGGATCCATTGTGGATAATCTATTGTGGATGATTTTTGAGGACTTAGAGATTTCCACAGAAGAAATAAAGTGTCCAGTGATGTTAAAGCAACAGGTTTCATTCACAAAGGGGAAAATCATTTAACCTGAGATACCCGTGAAAATGGGAATGACAATCCATTGATGCCTTAGAAGATTCAACAATCAGATTGAATCAGAGTGCCATCTAAGTCTGAGCTGGTATGAACTTTAGAGCATGGCAGGAGAAGAAAGGGGATCAACTACTCCTCAAGAGTCCCACTCTTGACCCAACAACCAGGCTATGTCAGGCTCTTGACACCCCTGCTATTTTGAGGTAGTAACACCTGAGACATGGCACATAACAAGGCTTCTTGGGTTGTGAAAGGATAGGTATTTTATAGGGAGGGTCTCACTCAGGCAAGTCTGATGTCATGGGCAGGAAGGGATCAATTAACAAGGTTGCATTGGAACAGGGACGCTCCTATCCAGATATGGGGGTTCCAGAAAAGGATCAGATAGAGGTTTTGGGAGGTATCTGGGTGTATGCCTATTGCAAAGACAGACTATTCCACAAAAGGACAGATCCATGAAGACAGAGGGTTGTTGGTTTGTTTGGGTTTTGGGGGGGCTTGGGGTTTTTTTGGAAGGGGTGAGGGGTGGAACACTGCTACAATAAGTCTTTGAATATTTGAAAGGTAGTCACATAGAAGAGGGAATAGATTTGGTCTGTGGCAAAATCTGATAGTACATTTTGATACAACATAAGGAAAAATCACTGACAATCGAGAACTGGGGAATGAACATAAGAACTTTAAAAATCTGACACTAGAGACTTACAGACCAGAAGACATTTCAGTTATCTGGAAATTTCATTTATATAAGAATACCTTGAAACACCCTGAGAGATGCTAGATAAATGAGGTGTTACTATTTAAGCATAGTCCAGGAGATGAGGAGATGAGACATAAACATATGAAAATTTAAATAATAACTCAAGTTATAAAAACAAAATAATAAGAGTTGTCACAAGGCAACAGATGATTCTTGCCTTAATGGCACTGGAAATAAGATCTATTGGCATTTAGAGAAAGAAGAGATCAACATGGGCTAGACTGAGTAATCACTGAAAGCTTCATTGAGAATGAGGAATTTTACATGTATCTTTAAGGATGGATAGGATTTGGACTGGCCTAAAGGAAGAATGGAGGAGGGCACTCAACTTTAGGGGGTGGGAAGGAATATGTGACCAAAGGTTCACATCACAGTGCCAAACCTATGCTGCAGAATAAAGAGTCTTTAAGAGGATAGTCTGAATCTCCAACAGACTGTAGAATGTTCAGAGGATAGAAAGTAAAGGACCTGCTTGGCTGCATAAGAGAATTCATTATGGAAATAGTGGGAAATAAAAGTTTAAAGGAAAGTTGAAGTTAAATGGTTAAGGGCCTTGAAAGCCAAGAATACGAGTTTGGGTTCCATTAGGGGGTAAATATAAAGTCATGGAAGATTTTTTGAGGAATGAATTAATCTGGAAGCAGTGGGCAATGTGGATCAGAGTTGGGTGAGGTGGAAAAGAGGGGACTGTAGGCAGGAAGAAGCGTTGGGAGGCCATTTCAGTAGTCCAAGAATGATGTCATAAGGGCTTGAAGCAGGACGATAGCAATTGGAACGAAAGGAAGAGGATGGATAAGGGACTTATCTCAAAGAAAGAATGTCTCTCAAATTTGACATCTCTCAAAATGTAATGAGGTATCTTTTGCTTAAAAAAAAGTAGTTCCATGCCTAAAAATAGATGTGTTATTCATCATGAAGTTGTGACCCTTGATATGAATGAGAACAAACAAGGTAGATATGCTGACATTTCTCCTCTTGGCTTGGTATCTTTAATTGAACCAAGTATAAATATTAATGCCAAAACACAATCAGAGACCTGCTCAAATTTCACAAAAAGTCAAGAAATTTAGGAATTTAATTGTGACCTGGCAAAGTCTGATCTTTTAAATATGCTAACCCTAAACTTACATTACAGGATGAAAGCATTGACGACTGCTAGCCTTGAAGTCACAAAAATCTGGATTGAAGTCCAGCTTCTGTCCTACTACCTGTGTGATCATGGGCTAGTCACTTAATCTCCAAGTGCCCCCAGGCAAATTTCTTGTAGGGTTATAAAGGAATTGCCCAACCAAACTTGCCAACTAATCAATACTCGTAGAGTTTCCGCACCAGGAGTTCCCTACAATGATTAGATGAAATTGCAGATATTGACCCCCTCAAAAAAAAGTGCACCATGGAGGCAGTCTTTAAGTTAATTATGCCAACTTTTTTTTTCCTTTTTCAAACCCCCACAGTCAGTAGAGCTGATTGAATTAAACTGTCAGGCTTGGGCTCTACTACTGTATCACAATGCCAAACCTGTATGGCAGAATAAAGTGTCTTTAAGATAATACTCTGTGTTTTCAATAGACTGTAGAATGTTCTTCGGCAAAGCAGAGAAGACTCTAGTATTTTGGTTTTGTTTTAATGAATACCAGAGTAAACACTATAGAAAAAGTGACAGGAGAACAAGTTATAACTACTCCCAGACAGGTCTATTGAAAATACTCCTCCTTTCTCTGCAATTTTTTTTATTTCTTTATTTTATTCTAGCCAGGCATACTTTACTCCCTTAAGCAAGAATGATTCCTTTTTTTTTTCATCTGCCCTTGCCCTCTTTCTAGCATACACACCCTTTTGGAATGCAGCGGCAAGTTAACTATTTGTGTAGAAATAAAATGGTCACTACAAAAGAGGTCAAATTCACCAGGTTATTCATTCTGGGTCACCTCCTTCCTCCATGATCGATAGGCAATGAATTTGACATCACTCCATGTACATTTTAGCAGAGCTTTTCATTTTAATTCTCCTGAATCCTACTCAATCACCACTTTAATGAATATTGCCTTCATCGCAATTAATCTCGTGCCCGTCTTTCTAAGCTCATTTGGCTACCTCTGTGCCCCATTTTGTGCATAGACATCCAAGGGATGAAAGATTTACCAATCTTGTGTCACATCAGAGCTAACCAGAATGAATGACATCTGAGAGAGGAAAATGTGCAGGAGGATGAAAGATTCAGAACATGCTAATTGAGGGGGCTGAGCAGAAAGCAGCACGCTTGGCACATTTGCCCTATTCTGTGGACTTGGGAGAAGGCATACTCCTGAAATCACACTACAACCTTGCAGGTAGTTACTTGCCTCCCTATCTGCTGAGAGCCAGGAAAAATCTAAGATTCTGGACTAGCCAAAAGAAATGACTTTATTTACTTCACCTTCCTGTGTGATACAGAAAGTTTAGAGAGAGGGGGAAGCTAAATATCCCTATGTCAAATGGCAAAGCAGGTAAAGGTGGTCTTTGGTGACCCTCTTACTTCACTCTTAGGGTCATTCTCCTCTCCTTTCTGGGGGTTCAGTGACTCTTCAAATTATCATATATATCTTTACTGGTTTACATGTTGAATCCTACCCCCTCCTTCACTAAATAGAATTTAAGCTCCTTGAGGGCAGGGACTGTTTTGTAAATGTCTTTGTATCCCTAGGACCCACAGTGCCTGACCCAGACAAAATAGGCACAGTTGGATTGGATTAGATTGGATGGCCCTTCCTCTTCATCAAAACATAACTGCCCTTTATTCTGTGACTTTGGGATCCTGTCTTCTGGAAAGAAACTGATCAATTAATGTGGCACTAATGAATTAGTGTTAATGGGACCATATATTACTCCTCTCAGGTAGAATGTTTTCATTTTAAGTGGTACTTTTTCCATTAACTCCAAGGAGTGTCTAATGGTTAGAGTGACAGTACTTGGATGGAGTGTTATGCATACGGTAAGCACTCCGTAAACATCGTTAACTGACCAAAAGTTCTCAAGAAGGAAAGGGGAATGAGCAGTTATATAGCAGATACCATGTACCAGACATTATAAGTGCTTTTTACAAATATCTCATTTATTCCTCAGAACAACCCTGGAAGGGAGGTGCTATTATTACCCACATTTTGCAGTTGAGGAAACTGAGGCAGGCAAAGTTTAAGTGACCTGCCCAGGGTCACATAGCTAGTAAGCATCTGAGGCCATATTTGAACTCAGGTTTTCCTGACTCCAGGCCCAAAGCTCAGTGCATTGAGGCACCACCTAACTGCCTCATTAAACACAGCTGACAGAAAAAGACGATAGTACACCTCAGGAACAAACAACCATGATTTTTGAAAATCAGTTTACTTTGCATAGGGGGGCAACCCTATTAAAACAAGATGTATCTTTTCATAAACAAAAGGTAATATGAGCTAATAACAGTCTAAAGGTGGGGATGCTCTAGGTATAAGGGCAGAGTGACACAAGGTTCTATTGCCTGGGCTCATCTTGGTTTGGACTCAAGGCATGACCTCCTATTGTACACTGCTGGGCTATGGAGAGGTACCAGACAAGAACAGGACCACTACTGCTGCAGGTTCACTTGCAGTCTGTCCTTCCCCAAGCCCTTTCTCACACAGTGTTTCATTTACACTCACAAACTGCCAATGAGGAACATCAGAGAGTCATTCATGAGACCAATAGGCCCTCCTTCCAGAGGACTATCACAAGGCAAATAAAGTTTCATGGGTCACTGTTGCCAAAGATGTCATTAACTGGCAGCTGGCCCTTTGTTAATGAGCCTCTCCACACAGAGTGAGGCTGGGATGCAGAGATTATATAGGTCTGGAATTAAAAAAATTCAGAACTGGTTGAATGGCTAGAACCAGACTAGTAGTTTGACATGGATATGCAAAGGCCTCCAAGGGAGCACCCTCTCCTCTCCTGATGGATCCCTTCTTGGTCCTATGTTGATCAATGACATGGATAAAGGCATAGATTGAACACTTATCTAACGTAAAAACGACATACAACTGAGAGGGGAAATAAAAACACTCTTTGATTACAGATGCAAGAATCAAAAAATTTGGAAAAGCCAAAACATGGAGCCATATCAAAAAATAAGAAATTCAATAGGGATAGATGTAAATGAGTTCCAAAAAATCAAGTTTACAAATATATCATGGGGCAAGCATATTAGACAGTTGTTGCTGTTCAGTCATCTTCAGTCTTGCCCAATTCTTCATGACCCTATTTGAGGTTTTCTTGCAGAGATACTGGAATGGTTTGCCATTTCCTTCTCCAGCTCATTTTATAGATGAAGAAACTGAGGCAAACAGAGTTAAGTGACTTGCCCAGAAGCACACAGCTATAAGTGTCTGAAGCCAGATTCCAACTCAGGAAAATGTCTCCCTGACTCCAGGCCCTGCACTCTATCCACTGAGCCACCTAGTTGCCAGTATCAGACACTAGTTCATCTGAAAAAGATGTTGGTATTTTAGTAGACCACAAGCTTGAGATGAGTCTGCACCAGAGCCTGGCAACCAAGAAAGCCAATGTGACCTACACAAGACACGTGACTCACCAAGGAGGCTGTTCACTGATGAGTGCTCTTATCAATTTGGGACACCACATTTTAGGAAGAGCATTGTTAACCTGGAAAATAGCCAGCGAAGAGAAGCCAGCACAGTGCAGGATGCTGAAATCATGCCATGTCAGATTTGGTTGAAGGATCTGGAAATGCTGAGCCTAGAGATGAGCTGGGGAAGGGTGAGGAATGTACATGATAACAGGTATGTCATGTGGGAAAGGGACTAGGCTAGTTCTCCTTGGTCCCAAAGGGTAGAACTAGGAGCAAGATGTAGAAGCTCCAAAGAGGTGAATTTAGGCTTGATGTCAGGAAATACTTCTTAACAGAGCTCCCCGCCCAAAGCTGAAATGGCATGTCCCCTCACCCTCTCCCCACCCCACCTCTCACCTCCCAAATAGAGGGCTCCAAGGAAAGACTAACTAATGACTTATGGATAACTTATCAAAGGATTCTTTTCAGGTCTGAGTTAGACTAGATGGCCACCAACTCTGACATTCTGTGATTTTGTGATTGTTTACCTCTAGGCCTATAATTAAAGAATACCTCTGCTACTTGGAAGAACTTGCTGGAGCTTGTATGTCACAGGCTTAGCCTCCAAGCAATATGGGCCACCTTTCACAATCAGAGAGAGCCTTTTTAAAAGTCCTATATGAATGTGTCCTACTACTCATTAGAATGTAATTCCCCATTTAGAATGTAAGTTTCTTTTGAGTAGAGATTGTTTCTTTCTTTGTATTCATATCCCTATAGGCTTCATTCCCATAGTAGCATACTACCTGGCACATAGTAGGTGCTTAATATAGATAGATAATATCTATGATTATATATATAAGCTATCTATGTAATTATATGAGAGAGAGAGAGAGAGAGAGAGAGAGAGAGAGAGAAATTACCTAGATGCAGAAGCAAATTTGGATCCCATTGAGAAAAAAAATTGTTGATTTGGGAGATGATAGTCAGGAAAAAGGAGAAAGAGTGGCGAAAGAGGAAAACAATGAACTTCCCAGGAAACCAATATAGGTACTATATTGACAAACATAGTAAGGAGGACTGCCCCTTGTTACTTCTTATACCTTACACTCTTGTTATACTTCTATGTGGTATATGTAATGGATGTATATACATATGTATATGTGTACAACCTGGACTCTTTCCCCAGTGCTTTTTTAACTTTAAAAATGTTTTTAATAGCCTATTCCTCTGTGACAAAAGCACATGTTGCTATGGATGCTGATGATTATAGGTCTGTGGAGTTTACCACAGCCTCAGTCACCAGGGCTCCCACCCAGAGTGTCATCCTCAGGAACCATCTGGTGTTCTTTCTGCATAATTACCAAAATATTGACTTGGCACACAGCACTCTAGAAAGATTTGAGCCAGGTTTAAAAAAAAGGGGGGGGGGTTCCAGCCCAGATGAAACAGAATTGTCATTCATCAAAACTTTGCTTAAGGAGATTTTTCATAATGGAGGCCTGTCGGCTGCAGAGCCTGAGCTGCTCACATAACTCTGGAGAAGTGAGTACACTGTGAGCCAAGCAGATGTTCCCCTCACCTCAACTGACTGGACGGTTGTTCCCAGCCTGGTTCTTGACTCCTGTCTGCCCTGGTGAATCAGAGCAAGGTGACTAATGACAAGAACCACCACAAGTAGCTGACATGTGAAGCTCCCCTGGCCTTGTGGTGTTTGCTCAGAAAGCAGGCTGTTAAGCTTCCGCAGTTTAAAAGCGCTAGAGCTGGCCTTAATGCAAAGTAACATTCAGGGTGAGCCCTCTGCATCATAATTTCTCCCTAATTGTTTTTTCTAAAGCAGATGGGTAAGGCATCTGACGCATGGCGAACACAAGGGAGGAGCCTAGGTTTGGGCTATCCCCGCGGAGAACACTTCTGAGGGCACTTGGGGCAGTAAAGTCATTTGGAGTGTATTCATGAGGGAGGGAAGGGCCAGGGCAGAATATGGCACAGCAGAGGAGAGAGCTGGGAAATGCTCATAATGTAAGAAACCAAAAAAAAACCTTTATTCTTTTCTCCCCCAAACTTCTATGAGTGAGCAAATGCTTGACCAAGGTTCCGAGCAACTCTTGACTATCATCAACCCCAACAGTCTCCTTTGAAAATCAAGGCTTAACCATATAAAGAAATCAGATGAACAAATAGAAGTTACCAGTGTTAACTGTCAAAGTCAAACAGAGATTCTTAATCTTCAGCAACCAGGTATACCTCGAAACATTAGTAGCAAGCCCTATCTACCACAAAGGATAACAAAGCAATCCCGGTCTGCCCAGAAATGTAACATCACCAGAGCCCTAGATACCACTACTACATTATCTTATTTCCCCCTACGAATGTCAAATACCCGGTCATCAGATCTGGTCCTACATCTGGGTTAGAGCAATTGGACATGGCTGACACCAAAAGCTCTCCGTCCTCCCCTTACTCCACGTCCCCTACAGCTTGAAGTTTCTACCATTAGAGTAGATGTGGATATGACGCTGTTTCCAGGAAGTCCTGTTAAAATTCAAGTGTGCTCCCTGAAAGTTATAATATACAAACCCACTAATTCCCATTATGACAAGGTCATGGATTTGCTTACTTGATTATCTGGGAATGGAATGTGGGGAGGTGCATAACAGCTCATATTCATGTAGCACTTTCACTTTTACAAAGTACTTTCTATGCAACAATCATTACTTCCTATGAAAACTGAGGCTCTGACGGGTTGGGTAATTAGCCACTAGTCATACAGCCAGCAAGTGGTGGAGCAATGATTAGAACACAAATCTCCTCACTCCAAAGCAAACATTCTTTCCTCTACAACATATTTCCTTCCTGATGGAAGGAACAGGGAAAGTGAAGGTCAAGAGTATACAACACTCCCTTGGGAGGGCAGGCCCAGGTGGGGTACCACAATGAGGAGTCAGGGAAGGGCATTAGGTCATTGCGTACTTGGAATAGGAAAGATCTAATATGAGGAACCTTAAAGAGTAAACAAAAGGACAACAAAAACAAGCTCCATTTCTTTCACAACTTTACCTGGGAAGACATTTTCGTGATGAACACATTCAGAGATTACCTTTAGGTAATAGGGAACATCAAGAATACAGCAAGGATAGGAAATAAAAATTATCAAAACCAATGACAAAATGTTCAATTATCCATCTCTTACTAAAGAGTTGATGGATACAAGATGCAGAAGAAGATATATTTTTGGACGTAGCCAACACCAAAATTTGTTGTTTGTACCTAGGCATATTTGTCGCAAGGTTGTTGGGGGGGTTTTGTAATTTGAGAAGGAAGAAGGAGAGGAGAGGGGGAACCTAGGGAGAAAGAAAGAAAGAAAGAAAGAAAGAAAGAAAGAAAGAAAGAAAGAAAGAAAGAAAGAAAGAAAGACAGACAGAAAGGAAGGAAGGAAGGAAGGAGGGAGGGAGGGAGGAAGGAAGGAAGGAAGGAAGGAAGGAAGGAAGGAAGGAAGGGAGGGAGGAAGGAAGAAAGGGAGGAAGGAAGAAAGGGAGGAAGGAAGGAAGGAAGGAAGGAAGGAAGGAAGGAAGGAAGGAAGGAAGGAAGGAAGGAAGGAAGGAAGGAAGAAAAAGAGAAAGAAAGAAAAAAAGCAAAGAAGGGAAGGAGGGTCATTGAAGTATTTTTCAAATGTCTGGAAGAGAATAAAAAGAAGACCATAAAGAATCACAGACAAGTAAGACAACCATTAAAGTTACATGTTTAATTTATTATATGCCTTTTAAAAAAGCAAACTGTATATACGATATAGACTCACGGTTTCATATACAATCTTTTTTCAATTCTACTAGGTATCTGAAAATGTTCGTTTTATCTGGTGCTTGGTAAGTTCAAGATTTTTAAAAAATGAAAGAAAAAATGTTTAAAGAAGAGAAGGGACAAAAAAGAAATGTTACAAAGAAGCAACTACATTCTTAGCAGAAGTAGAACAAGGCCTCAACTGTGGCTCCTCGCAGATGTCTGAAGGGCTTCCAAAATGAGGAGAGTACACAAATGGTTTGGGTCCTACTGGAGGAGCCACTGTGAACCAAGCCGGACTTCAGAACCAAACCTCAAAGCCATGTAATATTTGCATTAAAAATCACTTTAAATATCATCGAGTCCACTTACCTAGACTTAGGGTCATATTTCCTAGATATGAATCCAAGCTCTGCCACTTACTACCTATGTGACCTTAAAGAAATCACTTGACTCTCTGGGCTTCAGGTTACTCATCTATAAAATTTAAGGGACTAGATGATCTTTATGGGCCCTTCCAGCTCAACATCTATGATTCTATGGCCACCTCCATTTTATAAATAAAGTTCCAAAATCCAAAGTGGTAAACTAAAACCAGTAAATAACCCACATCCAAATTAATATAATCCAAAAAGCACTTAGTAAGAGCCTTTTGTAAGGGACTACACTAAACCGTGGAGATACAAAGACAAAAATAAAATAGCTTTCAGATGGCTGACGGGGTAGAATGTGTTGAAGGAAATTGGAGGCACAGTTTCTGGCACATAGCACGTACTTAATAAATGCTTACTGACTTTAACAACTAGAGTTCTTAATGTCTTTGATGTCATGGACCCCTTAGTCTGACTGATGAAGCCAATGGACTCCTCAGAATATTTTTAAATGAATAAAATAAAATATATGAGATTGCAAATTAAACCAGCCATACTGAAATACAATTATCAAAATATTTTTAAACAAGTTCATGTTCCCCAGATTATGAACTCCTGGATTAGAGGGCTCAGGAGATGTCATTGAACCTCAGGTCAAGCTAAGAATTCTGAGAGGCCCAAGTTAGACCTTCCCCCTCTGTTGCCTTCTTAACTCTAGTCAAAACCTTGGAACAAGGAGCAGTGAAAAAAAATCAAAGTCACAATGCTAATGTCTATAAACATATGGCCCTGACACCAGGCAAAGAATCTCTGAAAACGCAAGTAATGAGTAAGCAATCCACGGGAAGAAACAAAGGAGTAGGAAGAGATGAGACAGACATGATGGAAAATACTTTTGTCAGAGGTTACCTTGGGCTAGGAAAAAATAAATCAGAAACACTCCATGTACTCCAGTAGGTTGGAAAGTCTCACTGAAAACACCATGGAACAAGGCTAGCAAATGGCAGTGGCAAATAGGAATGAGCATTCTGGCAACCTAATACCCAGAAGTGGCCTTGCAGGTTTAATTTTTTTTAAAGGCCTAATGTTAGAGTCAGAGGTCCTGAATTCAAATGTCACCTCTGCTACTCACTATCTATGTGACCTTGGGGAAGTCATTTCACTTCTCTGGGCCCCGGATTTCTCCTCTGTAAAATGAGAAAGGTCAGGTTAGATCACCTCTAAGGTGCTGCCCTGCTCTAAAGCTCTGATCTAGCAGTCTAATTCTCCAAAGATAACCTAGGCAATAAATATAGCTGATGGCTGATGGCCCAGGTAGAAGGTTAAAAAGAAGTCAGAGTTTCAAGATTTTTTTAATCTCTCCCCACCCCCAAACAAGAAAAAATAACAATTGGGGAAGGATCCTGACACCACAGAAAGCTAATCACAACAAGAAAATGAGTCATTCCCCAACTGATAAATAATCAAAGTATAGGAATAGGTAGTTTCCAGAGGAAGAAATCCAAGCTATAAAAGCAGTATAAAAATATTCTAAATCACTAGTAATTAGAGAAATGCAAATTAAAGCAATTCTGAGACACCACCTCACACCTATCAGATTGGCTAACATGACAAAAAAAAGAGGAGAATTAAAATATTGGAGGAGTTGTAGAAAAATACTTTGGTGGAGAGACCATTCTGGAAAGCAATTTGGAACTACACCCCCCGGAACCATTACACTATGTATACCCTTTGACCCAGCAATTCCTCTACTAGGTCTATACTCCAAAGGGATTAAAGTAAGAGAGAAAGGACTCATGCTTAGAAATTTTTATAGCAGCTCTTTTTATGGTGGCAAAGAATTGGAAACTGAGGGGATGCCCTTCAATTAGGGAATGACTGAACAAGTTATGGTGTGTGAATGTGATAGAACACTATTGTATGGTAAGAAATGATGACAAGGATGGTTTCAGGGGAAAAAAACCTGGGAAGACTTGTATGAACTGATGCAAAGTGAAGTGAGTAGAACCAATACAATAACAACAATATTATAAAGACAAATTTGAAAGATTTAAGAACTCTGATCAATTCAATGACCAAACACAATTTCAAAGGACTCATGATAATGCATGCTACCTATCTATACATAGAAAGCTCAGAATGCAGACTGAAGCATATTTTCTTCTCTTTTTCTTTATTTTTTACATAGTTAATGTAGGAATTTATTTTGCATGATTAGACATATTTATAATGGATTTGGTTTTTCTTGCCTTCCCATTGGGTGGGGAAAAGGGGGGTGGAGAGAAGTCAGGACTGAAAATAAAATAAAATTGAGTTTTAAAAAAAGAAAGAAAGCTCATCATAAAACAGAAGTTACAAATACATCTATATCTTCAAAGCAAGAGGGAAAGCAAAGTGGAAGAAGGAGGAGTACTGGGAAAAGGAAAAGTACTGGAAGAGAATAGAGAAAGAATAGCAGAGTAACCCCGTAGTACAGGATTCCTAACCAGAATGAAACTTGGAACTAAAACACAGTATTCACTGAAGAGTTGAAATGTCCTGGGAGCCACAATGGGTCAATACCCAAGTTCAATTCAGGCTTGAGGCTTTCCCTTTCAAAGGCATACACTGGCTGAGCACCTACTATATGACAAGCAAAGTTGTGTCATGACACCCAGGACTGGAGTAAGTAAGCAGCACAAAACCAAGACTCTCTCTTAGAGAAGAGGGAGCAAAAAAAAATCTGTAATAAACATCTGCTAACAAATTACCCCCGTGACAAACTGGGGTGATTTTGTATTTTAAGCTATTTAAATGACTCAGAGGCAGCCTGAAAGGAACACCAGGATATTTTATGTAAAGGGTCATGGGATTTAGAGGGGGAAGGGACCTTTTAGATTATTTAGTTCAACCCTCACATTTTGCAGACAAGAAGTCCCAAAGACGGGAAATGACTTGGCAAGATCACTGAGGTAGCAGGTACAGAGCTAGTTTTGAACCCAGCTTCTCTGGATTGAGACCTTATCTGATTGCCACTCTGTCTCCCAATTGCACTGAGGCTGCGTCAGACAAGGAAGAAGAGGTGAGTACCTTTAAGTGAAACACCCTCAGGAAGGATTTTTCATGCTCTCCCAGAAAGCCTTTGATGTGGTACAGAGGAAAGAACACTGTCTGGGAGGAAAGGCAAGGGTTCTTGTCTTAGCCTCTATGTCAACCAGGATCATGGGATCACAGAATTTGAGCTAGGAGAGACTTTAGAGACCATCTAGTCCAACCCCCTCATTTTTCAAATGAGGAAACTGAGGTTGTTTCTTGTCCAATATCAAACAGGCATTATCAAAGCCAGGAACTGAGCCCAGGCCTCCTGACCTCAAGGAAGGCACTATTTACACTACATCATACTACCTTTCCACTATGTGATCTTAGGCAAATAACTCAACATCTCTGTTCTTTCTCAGTTTCCTTGCTCACCAACTAGGCTTGATAATACTAATTGCTCTCTCTATGTCCTGGGGTTGTTATAGGGAGAAAATGAGATAGTACATGTGAGAGTGCCGTACCATGGTAAGGTACTGTCATTCACAATACAGCTGACCTCCTGTGAAGCTGTAAAATCCAAGAAGGCCGTACAACTAGGTGGCAGAGTAGTGTGTTAGACTTGAAACCAGGAAGATCTGAGTCCAAATCCTACCTCAGACACTTAAGAGCTGTGCAACCCTGGACAAGTCATTTATCTTCTCTGAGACTCAGTTTCCTCATCTGTAAAAGTTGGGATAATAATAGTAACTATGCCAATGAGTAATTGTGAGAATCAAATGAAATGACATACGAACAACGTTTTGCCAACCTTAAAGCACCATCTAAATGCTAGATATTATTATTGCATTGCTTCTATCCTCCTTACAAATTACATCAACAACACGGAAAATGGCCCCCAATGCTGCCATCACAGGTAAGAAAGGACTCACAAGGAAATCATCAATCCAAATACGACATCAATCTCACTCCCAAAGAGGGCTCCATACACAGACAAACGGTGCCCAGGAAAATCCACAAGGCCTTCCTAACAACCACCCTGAAGTGTGCAGTGCAAGCACGACAAGGAGAAAAGACTCAGAGAGCAGAGGTGATTGGCCCATGGTCACATAGGTGAATAAGTGGTAGATCCAGGCCTCAGACCCAGGTCTTCAGTCTTCAAGGCCAATGCTCTACAGCAAGCTGCCTGGAAGCCTATGAAACTTTGATTCAGCCAAAGAAGGCTTTGTCTCCCTGCCCTTCCTGGATGTCCCTTACCTGATCCATTTACCACTAGTGGTTTTCGAAGAACACAAACAAGACTGTTCAAACAGGTTGTCCTTATTTCTCTGGATTTACTAAAGTACAACAGTGTTACTTCCCATCCCTCAATTTTCAAGACCAAACTATGTGGACACCTTTCCAAAACTCTCCCTACAACATACTTTATGAACAAATACTAATATCCTTCAAGAGAGAGACAAGAAAACAAATTCATCATGGTTCCAACCTACCTATTTGTAAATGCATGTTTGTTACGAATTTAATAATCAACACACACCAACATTTCAATATATAAAGAAAAAGAAGGGACTGTATGAGAAACTGTGGACTTGAGTAAAGTTTGCTTCATATAGAATGTATTTCTGTATGACTTAACAAAGGTAATAACAAAATTGTTCTATTTGTTTCTGTCCCCTTTACTTCTTTCTTTTCTTCCATACATATTTTAAATGTTGCACTGATGCTTGTGTTGATTGCATATCTCTCTACTCTTTAACCTCCCAGCCATTCCTTCAAATAGACACGTTTCCTTATAATATGGTTAATCAAGAAAAGCCATGTCACACATTGCACATATCTGAGGATGTATGTCTCACGCTGCAGCCCTACTCCATCACTCCATCCTACTTTGGTGCTTATTGTATATCGTTCCCCTTCAAACACGTCATGGTCCAGTCATACTAGCCTGTTTGTTTTTCCCCAGACAGAACAATGCTTCATCTCTCATGTCTATGTCTTTATACAGGTTGTCCTCCATATCTGGAATACATTCTATCCCCACCTCCATCTCTAATCACCCCTAATTTCCTCCACTGTCCAAAATTATGTTGTATATGTGTACATTTTTTTAATTGACTGTGAAGGTATTGCTTCTCTTCCCCATTCCCAATAGAACATAAGCTTCTTGAGGGCAAAGACTGTTTTGTTTTTGTCCCAGCACAATGCCTGCAACATAATGGGTACCTAGTAAATGCTTATTAAGTAAATTAATGAACGAACAATGCAAGATTTATCATCGCCCCTTTCTATTCATCATACTTAGATTAATAATTAGAGTACTGTTGTCTCTTTTGAAGAGGGCAGAACACTTCCATGCATATTCTTTTGCTCTGCATTTTCCCCATCATTTCTGGTCCCATTCAAGTACCTTCTTTTCCATGAAACCCTCACTGATCTTCCCCAGACAGAAAAGGATCCCTGCCTCCTTGGATTTTTCAGTGCATTTTGTATAACCTTCTCTTGGGTACTTATCATATTCTAATGTTATATTACCATTCCATTCATATGTGGGCCTGTTTTATCTCAGCTACAAGAAAGCAGACTCTGGGAAGGCAGAGGCCCTGTCATTCATCTCTGTAGTCCCTACAGTGCCTAGCACAGGGTCTCACATAAAGTATGCACTCAAAAATTATTTGCATTGAATTGGACACAAAAAATTGAAAGACAGTATTTGTAACTCATGAGACCTTTCTCAGTATTAGGGTAGTCGAAGGGAATATACATATATATATATAGATAGATAGATAGATAGATAGATAGATAGATAGATAGACAGAGGGCATAAGGTGAATTGAATATGAAGGGACAATATCTAAAAAATACAAAATTAAGGAGTGAGAGAGGAATATATTGGGAGAAGGAGAAGGGGAGAGATAGAAGAAGGTAAATTATTTCACATAAAAGTGGCAAGAAAAAGCTGTTATAATGGAAGGGAAGAAGGGGTAGGTGAAAGGGAATGAGTGAATCTTGCTCTCATTGGATTTGGCTTAAGGAGGGAATAACATATACACTCAGTTGGGTATCTTACCCTATGGGAAAGTAGGGGAAAGGGGATAAGAGGGAGAGGATGATAGAAGGGAGGGCAGATTGGGGGAGGAGGAGGTAGTCAAAAGCAAACATTTTTGAAAAGGGACAGAGTCAAAGGAGAAAATTGAATAAATGAGGATAGGATGGAGGGAAATATAGTTAGTCTTTCACAACATGACAATTATGAAAGTGTTTTGCATAATGATACATGTATAACCTATATTGAATTGCTTGCCTTCTCAAGGTGGGTGGGTGGGGAGGGAAGAAGGGAGAAAATTTGGAACTCAAAGTTCTAAAAACAAATGTTAAAAAATTGAAAGACAACGACACTGGGGGAACAAGGAAAAGTGGGGAACTAAGGCACTGAAGACTTTAAATGAGACAATAGGGGCTATCTAGGTTGTAATACTATCAAAGTTTCCCCCAGCATCCTTCTGAGTCACTCTAGCACCTATACATGCAATTCGATATTTGCAAGGCTGTTCACAGAATACAATTTCCATGCCAAACAAGCCAGAACCCTATGGTATGAGTTTTAATGCTCCAGTGAAACACATGCCAGTTTAAGAAAGAAACTTCAGTAGCCAGAGAAATCTTTCTTTCAGGAGCCAAGAAGCCATCACATATATGCCCAAGGCAATGGTCCTGTCTGGCATCTTAGATACTCTTCAGAGGCCCATAAAAGTCCTAAAGGACTATCAAGGTGGAACAAAAATCATTGTCTGCATGTTAGTCAAACAGAAAGGGTCACTGGTCCAGAGGCTGCTTAATAGAACCTGGGCTCTGGTTGTGTCATAAAAGATACACATATAAAATGGAGAAGTGGCCCCAGTGCCTCCTGAAGATCTCAATCAACCCACTTTGAACAGCATATTTCCTAACTTCTTCAGAGTCCATCAGCAGAACACACCAGAACTCTGTCTTTGGTACCTCAACCTGACCTTTTCCTCCTCTATGGCACTCTCCTCTCGCCTCCCCACCTTCAAGTACCTTCCCTCAAGCACACTGTACCATAAGTCACAGTTCCCAATCCTGTAAATGTCATCTGTAAGCCAAAGGGACACTTTGTGAGTATGTTCCTTCCTGGTCCTCCCTTGATCTCATAAGCCAAGAATTTCATGAGAGAATAGCAGCTTCTTTTGGAATGACCATCATAACAATACTTTCTATTTTCTACTCTCAGTGAAGGATCTCATTCTTAACCTTTACACCTTAGTTTAAGTTTAAATTAAGTTCATTAAATTAAGTTCATTACTTAGAATCAAAGATTTAGAGCTGGAAGAGAAACCTTAGAGATAACATAGCCCAAATTCCTCATTTTTCAGATGAGGAAACTGAGGCCCAGGGAGGTGAAAGATCTACCCAATGTCATCACAGGTATTAAGTGCTAGAGCCAGTATTTGAACCCAGGTCTCTGACTCCAAATTCAGCACCCTTAGCACTACCCTATACTCTTGGAAAAACAGGCCCAGGAATAGGAAAGAAAACAGAAATAAAGGACTAAAAGAGGGAATGAATTCAAGAAAGCCAACAATAAAAATCCAGAAGGGTTTGAAGGAAGATTTTTTTAAATGGGCAGTGGGGGAAGAACTCAGATTATACATCCTTCTCTCTTCCAGAGCGCTTATGGAAAAGACTAGCCCTAGGGGAAAACATTTCAGATTCTGATTTCACAGGCTCAAGAAAAACACCAGGGTGTTGCCCTTTCCTTTAAAAAGTTTACACCCAGTTTTTGGGTAGCTGACAGAATACCATCTTACTCTAACACACTGTGTACTCACTCCCCTGCCTTTTTGGGATTGGCGGATTATTCGCTTATGGGCAGCAAGTGCTTTCTAAAAATCCTATGAAAAAACGCCATTTCTGCTCTGCACCTGGTTAGACTCCTTTCAACACATTTAAGGAGTCATTTTTCATCTGAGTCATGTCTTTGGGGCTCCCTCCAGTCTATGGTTTACTTTCTCTGCCAACTTCCATTGCAGTTCTAATTCTAGTTGATATATTAAATATATAGCGATGCAACACCTACTGTGTTGGGTTTGGAGTTTTTGCTTGCTTAAAAAAAAATCAAAGATCCAAAGCTCGTCTATGTCTAATTAGATGGGGGAAGGGGGGGGGGGGGGGGGGGCGGGAGAAAACTTTCTAACCACCAGGTAAGTGAGAATAAAAGCTGCAGCACAGTCACAGGATGGTTTACACTTGCCTCAGTGAACTGGAAAAGCTTAGTAAGCCTACGAGCCAGTCGGCCAGACCACATTTGGAGGCAAGGATTCCAAAACGCCCCCAAACTCCACACTCACTTGCAGAGGCAGCAATTTCGGAAAAGACAGAATGGCCCTGAGTGGTCAGCCCACTGCTTGTGACTAAGTCTTGTTCACAGGGACTCTGTGCCATTTCCCTTATATATTTATGAAGCTCCTGCCTAAACATGGCTTAATTAAAATACAAGGCAAGAAAACAAAACAGGCAAATCCTAGAGGGAGAGCACACAGGAAACTGGGACCTCTTAGCCAGCAACGCATTCAAAGTAGGCCTGCTTCTTCTTTTCCCCACATTTTTGGATATACATCTTGACCAATATCCTTGCCTAGTTACTCTCCCCTGAAATGATGAAGCTATTTTTAACCAAGTTTATTGTGGGTATTCAGAGCTGCAAGTCAATCATATGGTAAATTAAACCAGAATAGAATCAATTGATCCATAAATGATCAGGTTACAGTGAGCCATATCAGTCTCAGGAAATTATTGTGTTGTCCGTATTTAGGCATCAGTGTGTTTTACTGGTTGACACTAAAGCCAGAACTACAGTTTCACTGGACCCTTTGATAAAATATATGTATGTATATATATATATATATATATATATATATACATATATATATATATGTATATATATGTGTATATATATGTATATATATATACATATATATACACACATACCCCAGAGGAGAATTTCACCTCCACTGTACTCCACACATATATAATCTATCACAGAAACACAAATAAAATATTTAGGTATGTATAATGTTTATACACACAAAAAATTTTAAATCACAAGTGATCACAAATTATAATAGCAGATATGCTTATAAAATAAGTATAATATAAAAATCTCATTTATTTATAGATCCACAACTAGGAAATTTTGCACCTGGAACAAGTAAGGTAAGTAGTACGTTCACCTTGGGATACCATGGGATGACACAGGAGGGACAGCAAAGGAATCATTCTGGGCTGTCACCTTATGGCAAAGAAAGGCTTGTCCACAGGATGGTACTATTGGCACCCCTTAAATTTCACACCCTAGGGTAAAGCTCCACTATCCCACCTTAGTTAGGTTCTGGTCATTTGTACCTCCATAATTCAGAAGGTATGATAAGGCAAACATGGATTGAGCTAAAAAGAAAGTTATAAAGATAGATAAGAAATGGTTCCAGCCCCCATAGAGCTAGGAGCTTGGTAGGAGAAATGTGAAACATACACAAATATGACAGAAAAATGCAGGATTAAATATATTCAATGAGGTGCAAGCAAGTACTGTGTTAGGATTG
The DNA here is from genome assembly GCF_011100635.1 of Trichosurus vulpecula. Lineage (NCBI taxonomy): Eukaryota > Metazoa > Chordata > Mammalia > Diprotodontia > Phalangeridae > Trichosurus > Trichosurus vulpecula. The sequence continues at coordinate 222,748,463 of NC_050578.1, read as the reverse complement.
GAGGTCAAAAGGTAGGGAGCAAAGGAAAGGGGAGTCAAGGAAAGTTTTTAAAAGGAGGTGTTATTTGAGTTGAACTTTAAAGGATATGTAGGAATTCAAAAGGTAGAAGTGAGTGAGTGGTCCTTGAAGACTTCCCTTCAGGAATAGCATCAGAGAAGGCATAGGGGAAGAAGAAAACAGAGGATGCATGGCAGATGAGCAAGTAGGGCACTTGGCTGAAGTACAAAGAAAATGGCAGGAAATAGTATAAGATAAGACAGAGCAGTGCCAGAGTATGGAGGGCCTTGAATGCTGAGCAAAGAAGTTTGAATTTGTCAACTTGTTTATAAACAAAGTCCTTATCTTTCCCTATAAACGTCTTCCTCCCAATTTTCTTATTTCCACTGATATCATAACCATACTTCCAGTCACTAAAACTCAAAAGGTTAGCTATCTTTAACTCTTTCCTTTCCTTCACCAGCAACATTCAACCAATTGCCAGGTTGTCCACAAAACCTTTGCATCTCTCCCTTTTCCCCATTCATACTGCCATCACCCTGGTTCAGGCCCTCAGCTAGACTCTAACTAAACCTCATTAGTCTTCTTGTCTTCAGTCTCTTTCCTTATCTTGTCCATCAGATTCATGCTGCTAACAAAGTAATTTTCCTAATCGAAAGACCCAATCGTTATCACTTGCCCCCTCAAAAACACTGAGTGGATTCATCCCTCTGGCCTAGAGAATAAGACATAAATTCTTCTGTCTTTCAAGCCCTTCTACAACCTACCTTTCTGGCCTTCTTTCTCCCTTTACTTTGCTTGAAGCTTGTACCTTCCATGTCTAGCTCTTCTGGTTTTCCTTCTGCCTTCCCCTGCTATTTACAATGATTAACCTCCAAACCTCTGAAGTACCCCCTCCTCATCTGTCTCTTTCAGAATCCTTCCTTTCCTCCAAAATCCAACTCAGATACTACTTTCTCAGTGTAAACTTTCCCTGATGCCTCCAGCTAAACATAATCTCTTCTATGTCAAATTTTCCCAGAGTACTTTTTATCTGTCTTTTACCCCATTCCCAGAACTTAGTAGGGACAGCTAGGTGGCATAGTGGATAGAGTGCCAGGCCTGAAGTCACGAAGACCTGAGTTTAAACCTGGCCTCAGGCACTCACTAGCTGTGTGACCCTGAGCAAGCCACTTAACCCTATTTGCCTCAGTTCCCCATCTGTAAAGTGAACTGGAGAAGGAAATAGCAAACTGCTCCAGTATCTTTGCCAAGAAAAGCCCCAGTGGGGTCATGAACAGTTGGACATGACTGAAAAGCAACTGAATGACAGCGACACTTAGCATGCCTTATGTAGTGAGAAGTGCTTTTTTTAAGGCAGAAACAATTTTTTCACTTCGTATTAGTAGCTGCAGTTCCTAGTGCAGTGGTTTACTTGTAGTAGGTACTTAATATTAGTTGCATTGAATTAAACTTTATTGGCTAGGCCGTCAAAAACGTGTGTGTGTGTGTGTGTGTGTGTGTGTGTGTGTGTGTGTGTGTAGAGTACCAAATATTAAAAATTACTTGGGAGAACAAACTTCGATATTTTTGAAGTAATTATTTACATAAAAATAAATGATGTACTAATTACAAAGCATTTTAATCAGTTCATCAAAGTAGGTATCCAGAATCTATTCAATATAAGATTATAGCATCTTCTTCATCTTTTTTTCTCAAGAATAGAGACTTATAGAAATCAACTATTGCCTTAAGATAATATTCATTTTCTTGTACTATTCATTTTGCAATAAAGTTCATTAATTGGTCAACTCAGGGATGAAATCTGTATTTTGTTGCTTCAGCCATTTAATGTGAATGCTGCTGAAGGACATGTTTAATGGCATTCCAAGTATTTACTTATGAAAGTGACAGTTTTATTGACTAAAAGCAATAAACATATTCCTTTACCTACATTGAACTGAAATCTCTAAATTTTAGAAAGTCAAAGTCTGGGAAGTACTAGACTGGGGAGCTTTCTCTTAAAGATGGAAGAGTAGGACTATCAAAAGGAGCCAGATTCCTCACATACTACTTTGAAAGAAAAACCAAAACTGAAGAAAAGCCATACAAGAAAATAAAAATCAACCAAAATAGAAAACTAAAAAAAATGAAGAATACCAATTTTGTTAATACTGTGGAGCAACTGAATCATCTAAAGTTCCAGAAGCGATGGAAATATAAAAAGAACCAATGCAAGATGAGTGAGAGATGCCCTCAAATTGATAAACAACACATTCAAAAAAAATGAAGTAGGAGTTGGCAAAGGTCAGAAAATCCTAAGACAAAATAAAGGAGATAGCATGGTGAAATGGAAAGAAAATTGGATTTGGAGTCTGAGGATCGGGGTTCAAATCTCAACTCTGCTACCAGTTACTATCTGTGTGACTTTGGATAAATGATATAACCTCTCTGAACCTCAGTTTCATCATCTATAAAAAGTGAGGGGGGGTTGAGTTTGATGCCCCCAGCTCTAACTCCATGACCCATGTGAAGAGGGGTGGGGAATTTAATTTAGAACTAAAAGATGTGAAAAAGACCAAGAGAAAATAATGAAGAGGTCCAGAGGTGTTCAAGCAGAAGTGAATAACCACTTGATCACTTGTCAAAGATATTGTAGACAGGATTCACACTTTTTGATAAGAGCTGAAATAGATGATATCTAAATTTCCTTCCAAATTTCAGATTCTCTGATTCCATAAAAATAACCAATATGGAGACTAGAGAGAAAAAAAACACAGTTGAAACAACTAAAACCAGCTTGATTATAGCAGAATATAAAATCATATGCAATATAGATGTCCTAGAAATATAGCCCCCCCAAAAAAAATCACTTTACTTTTTAAAATTTTTAATGAAAAACAGTCTGGTTCAAAGCTGGAGGGTAGATCATGATGCACCAACCTCATAATTACTGAAATACAAGAAAATCTGCGAAAGAAAATAATCTAAATACCCTATTTGAGGGTAGAGTAAAACAAAACCTCCCTGAATAAGAAAAAAATTAAGCAGTAGAATACAAATAGGAAAAAATCTCTGGTCCTCCAACATTGAAGAAGTCAAGGTTTAGCTCACTTAGCCACACTATAGTCAAGCCTTATATTGACATTATAATTACAAAGAGAGAAAAAAAAACCCTTCAAGCCGCCAGAACAAATAGAGAAATCTCTCTTACTAAAGAACACAGAAGCAAATTTCAAGGGAACAAAGGATGAATTAAAGAAATTAGAATACAATAGAAAAAAGGCTAAAAGCAAATATGTTTAAAATGCTAATATAGTACATCAAGGTATTCATCTCTAGGATCAGTCCAATGACATAACCATCACAACAGCTGCTATGAGAAGACGAGTAACGGTCATCAACACATTGCACTCTAAGTTGAGTGATGTTTTTATAGCCTGAAATTCTTACAGCCTAGTGTCTGAAATATTCCTATGAGGGAAGCAAAAATGAAACAGCATAAAGGGTGAAGAATTACTTGATATTAGAGCGGGAAAGCACAGAAGAGATCATCTGGTACAGCTCAGTAATTTTACTGATAAAGAAACAAAGGCCTATAGAAAGGAAATTGATTGCCCAGGGTAACACAATTCAGTGGCAGAGCTGGGGCTAATGTATAGAAGGTCAGAACTGAGAGAGACCTTTGAATATGAAATATAAAATGTCAGGGATGTAATAAGCCTCAGAAATCATCTAGTCTAATCTTCTCAAGTTAGAGAGGAGGATGCTTCACCCAACAGAGATAAAGTGGCTTGTCCATGGTCACACAATTCCATCCAGCCCAGAGAAGAAAAGGCAATCTTGCCACTGGAAAAGAAATATAAATGAACAAATGAATGAAGCATTTATTAAGCACTTACTAAGTACAAAATGTTATGCTTATAATATGTATTCTGGCTCTATTTGACATGTATTAAATGGAATAGGAGAGAAAAAAACAAGACCCCATTAAATTCATCAGTGCCTTCCACATAACAGGTGCTCAATAATTATTTATTGAATGATTTAATATAGCATGGCTCCTTTTTATAAAGGGATTAGCCAACTAATCCTTAGAAGTTGAATAAAGATCTCTTTGTACTCCCAAAAAGCCGCGGTGGGCAACAACTAAAAGAGACCCAGCCTAGCATATTTCATATTCCTCCAAAGCCAAAGATGAATAATATATCTGACATTAAGAAAATAGATAGGTTTATGTAGTAAAACTCATAGAAATGGCGAGGGCAGCATAGGTGAAACTACAGAACAATTTTAGGCTATTAGCAAATGCCTTTTCAAAAGCTGGAAAATACATGGAGCATCATAGTCTTCAATATCTAAGTGAACATATTGAATCGTTCTCTAAAAGCCCTCCTTTGCATTCATTTCACTCTCTGTGAGCCACCTTTCCTTAAAAGTTAAACTTAACCAATTACTGATCCAGTCTGCATCTGTGCCATCATCATTAAGTCCCTACACAGGTAAATGGGGTGAAAGGTCAAAGGGCACAACTTTATTAACTCCATCATAAACCAAACAGTTAACTACTGAAGATATTGGTCCCTGAAGACGAGTAATATCGCTTGTAGGCTGGTTCCTTGTGTTGAGTTAACATAGACTGAACTTGTTACCGAAATATCTTACTACAGCTATGTCGGCATATATGTTCCACAGCTAAAGATGACAACCTATCTACACTTTAGGTTATGATCTCTGAATGACCATGGTTATGAGCTCTCCACACTTAGCTACTGCTTGAGTAGTTCAGAATCATGCCAGAGTCCATCCTACACTCCTACTAGAGCATTTACACTCTGCTGGCCTAGTCTCAAAGTTATTTCAAGATTACCTCCAAGCCAGGAAGAGATATCCGAGGGCTTCAGTGAAAACAATACCACTTAAGAGATGGACCAGAACCTATCCTTGGTCTTACCTCTAAGTCAGATGACATTTGAAGGACAAGATGCTAAGACAGTCCCACTACCCACCGATAAGGAATGTCACCTAGCAGTTTTAAGACTAGACAAGCGTGGGGCGGGGGGCACGGCACGCGTTTCCTTGGCAAAGATACAGAAGCAGTTTGCAATTTCCTTCTCCAGCTCTTTCTACAGATGAGGAAACTAAGGCAAACAAGGTGAAGTGACTTGCCCAGTGTTACACAGCTAATAAGTGTATAAGGTTGGATTTGAACTCATAAAGATGAGTCTTCCTGACTCCAGGTCTGGCACTCTCTCTACTGCACCACCCACTACCCCCAAATATGATATGAATATGACAGTTATCAAAGTATTTGAAGGGAAATCTTGTGGAAGAAGAATTAGATTAGTTCTGTTTGGTTGAAAAGGACAAAACTAAGAGCAGTCATTTTAAGTTATAAAGAGGTAGATTTTGGATGAGTGTCAGGAAAAGTTGTTTTAAAACCAATAAATACATTTCTTAATGACTTCCTAGTAATTAGAGGCATCTGAAAGTAAAATGGGTTGTTGCTTCGGGGAGTAGATTTCCCCAAACTCCAACCGAAGACCAAATGTACTTGCCAATTATCGCAGAAGGGATTCCTACAAAGTCAGACTGAAGTGCCTTCCAGCTCTAAGAGTTTACCCATCTGTGATTTTTAGCAAACTGTCAAACAACTTCTATCAAAGATCTATGTTCCCATTGATTTTGCCTTTTCAATTTTTATAATGAATCTGTGATTTTTTTAATATAGTGAAACCCTAGTGAGGAAACTCCTACCGATGCAAATCAACCATTCTGCAACTTATAATCTTAGAGGGATGCCTTGGAAACTGAGAGTTTAAGTTATTTGATCAGGTTCACACTGAACACAGGTGTTCTTAACTCTGTCTGTCCCCTCTGCCATTATGCTCCTCTCTCCATTGTTAATAGCACCTGTAAGCTGTAGCATAAAATTGGTTGGCGTTCATCCATGCCTTTTCCCTTCTTTTTGGCTCATATATTTCCTCAGTGATATCCTTATACCACTTCTTGCATGTAGGTCACCACTGGAAACTCTCTGCAGCTTATATGCGACCTCTAGAGACAATGGAGATGGATTGGTTGTGTGGCAAGAATGAAGGATAACAGATGGACACAACGAGTGCTCCACCGGCACCCAGAAAGGTATAAAAAGAAGATTATAAGTCCTCCTCCAACACATTGGGTGGGTCCTTTGTGGAAGAGCTAGGCAAGAACTTGGGCAAGAATCATGTGCATGAAAGAGGCATAAATGTGCTCCAGCCCTGACCAGGAATAATAGCTAACATTTATATAATGTTTCCTAGGTACCAGGCATTGTGCTAAGCGCTTTATAATTATTATCTAACTTGAGCCTCACAACAACCCTGGGAAGTAGGAGCTATATTATTCCCATTTTACAGAGGAGAAAATGGAGGCAAACAGAGATTAAATGATTTGCCCAAGGTCTAGTAAGTTCCCAAGGTCAGATTGGAATTCAGGTCTCCTTAACTGCAGGCCCTCTATTTACTGCCCCAGGAAAGGAATATCATATCAATGAGATTCCAGACCCACGGACATACTGATACCTCATCTACTCTGATTCTATGAACATCAGGGTTATTTAAACACAAGTAAGAGACCATAGGAGACTTGAAGTGTGAAGACCTGAAATCTGGGCCCAGCTGTGTGACTCTTATCAAGTCATTTGACTTTGTTCAGTCGGTTTCCTCAGCTGGATATTAGGGTTAATGGGATAATAGGGTTAGTAGGGATAATGATTAACACCTTCTCTCCTTATCTTACAGGGTAGTTTAATCAAACGATAGCTGAATAAGGATCAAGGGCCACATAAACTTAAGCAGTCATACCTACCATTTAATAGGATCATGGATCCCCATAGCTAAAAGAGACCTTAGAGGTGATAAAGTCCAGCACCCCCCCCCCATTGTGCAAGTAAGGAAACTGAAGACCTGGAAATTAAATTTCTTGAACAATCATATAGGTTGTGAGTGTCAGGGGTAGCATTCGAACCCAGGGCTCTTTCTGCCATGCTATCTTGTCATTTTTATAAGCTATATCAGATGGAGAAAGGCAAAGTGGGAAACCAAGTTCTAAATAGATATGCAAGCACAAAACAGGCAAAGGGGAGGTAGATTAAAAACAAAAACATGGGACCAAAAAGATACTATCTCTTGTAAACAGGAATATTGGAAACACAAGGAATTACAAATACATTGCTGGATTGGACCGGAAGTCAATCATCTCTACAGTTAGTGCCTGACAGAGGCATATGTCAAACAGGGAACATTTACTGAGTCCTGAAATTGTGTGAGACCCTGTGCTAGGTATACAATAAAAAGATAAATAAGGCACCCGTCACCCAACAGCTTAACATCTATTTGGGGAGACAAGATAAAGTCATGATGATAAATTCGAAGAGGTGACTCCACTCACCCATTGCCACAGCTGAGGCATCAGTCATCATGATGCTTTCAAGTTTATTTCCTGTAGTAGAAAAGTAATTCTAAGGTCTTTCACCACTCTAAGGAAAGAGTACAATGGTGGGCTTGGCCAGTGCATGCAGGAGCACACACATGTATACAGTCACACTTGTGAGCACACAAGGCAAGGACATAACACACACACACACACACACACACACACACACACACATACACACACACACACACCCTAGGATGGATCTTTACCTGTTTAGCTGGAGCAGGGGAGTTTTATTCTATTTATAGGGAGGTTTTATTGAATCAATTTAATCAAAGTCAGAAATCCAAGGTTCAACTCCCTGCTCTCACCCTCACTATTTATCCTTGGAAAAGTTACGTAAACTCTCTGAATCTCTATGTCTTCCTTTGTAAAATGCCTACCTCACAGGATTGTTGTGAAGAAAGTGCTTCATAAACCACAGGTGTTTTATAAACCATAAAGAACTACAGAAATGTCCCCCATGCCTTGAGTACGGATGCTCCTTCCTCATCTCTGACTCTTGGAATCTCAAGCTTCCTTGGAAGCTCAGCCTAGAAAGGATCAGAAAGGCCTAGATGAGGAGATGGCCCCATCCTGACTTAATTGCATTGCAATAAATTTGTATTTAAAATAAAATTGCATTGAATATTAAAATTAAAATTAAGTATTAAAATAAAATCGCATTAAATTTGTATTTACTTTGTATCTATTTTGAATGTATTCATATGCACATAGTGGGTACTTAATAAATGTTGATTGATTGATTGACAAATATATACACTGCAAATGATATCCCCCCCCTTCTTCCCATTGAATGTCAGCATCTTTTTTTCCCACTTTTGTCTTTGAATCTCTGACATCTATCACATAGTCAATATGTAATAAATACCTGTTGAATTGAATATGAGGTATCACTAAAACCATATTACTGCTATGATACACCATTCATTCATATACATTCTCTCCTTGTGACCAACATCATGAAGCTAGTGTTTCAGGGGTAGTCCATGACCACAGTAGAGAGCAAAGTTAACTGGCCCCCAAACAGAGGCACTTAACCTCATTAACATGTCAACTAACTGAATTACCTAACCAATCCCAGATAGTTTCACTTAAGTTAATTCCATCAAAATTCTCAATAAGTTGGCTTCTTATAGATATAACCTAATACACTGAAGTGGCATGCTTTGAAGAACAGAGAAAGTTGAATTCCTGAATTTATTCAACCAATCATCGTTTTTTAGGACACAGCTACTGAATCCTGGGTCCAAAGTTATTTTTTTTTTAATGACAAACATTCCAAAGCCAGTTCAAGACTAAATTACTGCATAAAAGCAGACATTTTTACTAACACATAATACAATATAAAATGCAGAGTCAATAGTAATCTTCATGATATTATCTTCAATAATAACCTTCATGAACTGTGATATGAAATGAAGCCTGTCAATGTAAAAAATATTTTTTGAAACCTGTGATGTCTGCTGTTATTAAGCCCTACCTAAGAAGGGCAAGACAGGACAATGCTGGTGAATTACAAAGGTCAGAACCACAGAATCATAAGATATGAGAACTGAAAAGTACTTCAGAGATTCTTTAGTCCAGCCCCTCATTTAACGTAAGGAATGGGTGACAGCATTTAGTGAAGGTGTGAGCAAGACACTCTGCCAACCAGATCCAGAGGGAAATAGATTTGAAATAGAATATGGAATGATGATAAATCAAACCAAAGGAATGTGCTCTTAACATTCCCCTATGGGGTACTGAGCATGTCTAATGTCAGTCTCCCCCAAATCCAAAGTTTGATTTGGTAACTGCATGAAAGGTGGGCTGGTTACCTCCCAAATGGTAGTTTTGACCTCTACATACACACACACACACACACACACACACACACACACCGTAACTTTCTAGCTAGAGCAAAGATAGGTAGTTTTGATTGTATTGAGGATCAAAGGAACAGCTTTTCCTCAACCCCTGGAAAATCCACTTCCAACTGGTCAGCATTCTGCATCAAGTGATCATACTAATAACAGCAATATCATTCTGCATTTACTTACATGCCATTTGGTTTTTTTTTCTTCTTTTTTCTTTCATTAAGTTATAGAATGTTAGAACCAAAAAGAATTTTTGAGAAAACTCTAGTCCATTCCTCTTGTTTTACAAAGGAGGACGCTGAGAACCCAATTGGAGAAAGTGACTTGCCTAACACGACACAAGTAGGAAACTCAAGGTCCTGTACCAGAGCTCACAGAATCATAGCATGTTGCAGCTAGAAAAGGCTTTAGGGTAACTTCTTTTTGAAGCAGAAAGAAACTGAGGCCCAAAGAAGGGAAGAGAAGTACCCAAGGTCAAATAGCCAGTCAGTGGCACATTTTTTTTATCTGAACAAATTGAGTCAGCGTAATCACCCTTCACAGGTGAGGTATTCTGTTTATTCTATGGAGAATCATTTCAGTTTAAATTAAACTCTTTAAATGTTTTGGTGATTGCTGCAATAAGGACACAACAGGGAAAAGTGAAGAGAGCATGCTCATCGTGTTCAGCATAATACAAGTATTGCATGAATTTCTGATAGAAATATTTTCCAGAAAGTAAAATCACCAAACTAAAATTTCATTTAATATTGATGCTCTGTATCATAGAAAGATACTTAGGCACAGATTGCAGACTGGCATCAGCTTAAGACATAATACTTAGCATACTAATTATATTCATTCAGCAAAAAAAGATTCATAAAAATATGCACCATAAATCAAAAGAGTTTAATATCAGTACCTAGTAAAAGAAACATAACTGATAACATTTAAAACTAGATGAATAGATAGTTAATATTTTTGGCATAAATGGCCTGCGAAATTAGGTTGGTGGCTAGCTAAAGGCCTGCAGAGTTTCAAATCCTGATGTGGTCCCAGGAATTAGGTAAGACAGAAACTTAATAGAAAACTCAATGGAAAGAATTAAGATCCACAGTTTGCTTCTTGAATCTGAGCTCAAATTCTTCCAAGAGGTCAAAGGTGAAAATGTGTTTGGAAGTCAAGTCCTAATTCTATCCTGTTTTTTTTTATTCCTGGAAGTAGAAATGACTACAAACTTTTCACACTGAGTTAACTACACTTAAAAGACATGAGCGAAGTGATAATTTAATACTATGCCACTGCTAGGGACAAAATTAGTCTTTCATATGAGGATAGTTAGCAACTACTTTATTTCTTCTGTGACCTTGGGAAAGTCACTTAATATCCCCCAGTGTCGTTTCCTCAGATGTAAAATACAGTCAGTCTAGGTCAGTCTAGGTGACCTCTTGGATCCCTTTAGCTCTAAATATTTTAGATCTATGATCCTACAAACTTTCTCACTAGCATTCTTTTGGGAGATGTAGAGGGGAAGGAAGAGTAAGCAGGTACCAAAGCAGTGAAGGGGAGAAGGCATTGTTTCATGGGAAGACCACTAGACTTGGAATCCGAGAGCCTGGTTTTGAGTCCCTGGTCTACCATTCTCTCACTGCTTGACCTTGGGTAGTTCCCTTCTCCTCTCTGGGCCTCAGTTTAGTTTCCTCATCTTTTAGATGAAGTGATTAATGATCTCTAAAATCCTTTCCAGTTCTAATATTCGGTCTTGTAAAATAGAATTTGGTGGCAATGAATAGTTTCAATTATCCTTCAAAAACAAAAATTCATTAAGTCTCAGGAGCACCTATATTTCATAATACTTATCACCAAATGAGCAAAAATGTACAGTTATCCCTCCCACATCTCAATTTTCTCCCATCGCAGTTTCAATATACTGTGGGTCAGCATAAGAAATTAAATGGGAATTTTGGGGGACCTTTGCAGAAGTTGCAGGTGACATACGAAGCCCAGCAGACTACATTGAAAAAGTTTGGAAACTCAAAAATGCATTAAAATATAAGTACAGTATTGAATAATATCAACATATTTTATCTTTTAATACCATGATAATTCAGACTTCTTCTCTGGTAAAAAGGGAGGGCCAAAACATTTTATGCAGATTTTCCAGATCAAGGGAGTGTTGCACCCCTAACCCCACAATGTGGAGGGGATAACTGCAGTTGCAAAGCCAGAGCATGATGACCATTTTCTAGTGACAATCAGTTTTGAAAAACTCATCATTGTCTCCTATTTGTGAAAATGCACGTGTGATGCAGCATAAGAGAATATGGAAAATACATGGCCCCAATATTTCAGGTCAAAGCACAATCAAGTTTCAGGTAAATACATAATTGGGCATGAAAAATTCTATTAACTCAGGATCAATAACTGGCCATTTAAAGCAGTGCCCTATTTTTCATCATATATTTTAATATCTTATTTCAATTAACCAGCACAATACAGTAAAACAGATAAAAACCAACCGAGCTCCAAAAATTCCAGTTCATACACTCATCCCTGCTACCTCTTGAAATCTCTAGCTTCCTTCAAAATACAGCTCAGGAACCAAATCCTGATTCCCCCCCCACCACCACGGCCCTCCAATTATTAATTCTCTCTCCTGAAATTTCTTTATATTATATTATAGCTTCCATTAACTTATGCGTGCATGTTGTGTCCCTCCAGTAGGACCTAAGAGTATTGGGGTGGACAGACTGCTGGAGTTGGAATTAGAAGACCACAATTCAAATACTGTCTCAGACCATTACTAGCTATGGGACCCTGAGCAAAGCACTTACTCTGACCCTCAGTTTCTTCCTTTTTAAAATGGGGAGAAAAACAGTACCCACCTCACAGCATTGTTAGGAATATCAAATGGGGTAACACGTAAAGGGTTTGCTTTGTTGTGTTTATCAGGGTATAATGGTGCACACCTGGAATTCCTGCTTTCCAGGAAGCCAAGGCTGGCAAATCACCTGAGTTCTGTGCTACACGGGGCTAAATGTGGGTATTTGCACCAATTTCAACACTGATATGATGAGCCCCTAAGAGTGAGGGGCCACCAGGATGCCTAAGGATAGACAAACCCAAGTCGGAATCTGAGCAGGTCAAAGCTCCTGTGCCAATAAGAATGGAAATGGGCCCAGGAGCAGCCCCTCTACTGCAGCCTGGGGAAGATGGGAAGACCTAGTTTTAAGTGTTTTTTAAACTTTAAACTCTACATAAATATAAGCTATTATTACTGTAATTGAGGGCAAAAACTGTTTTTGTTATTTTCTGTCTTTGCAGCCTCCTCACCTAGGGTAAGGCCTAGCACATTAGCAAATGCTTAATAAATGTTTATTGAAATAAATTGAATTCATGTACTATTTTGAGGATTATTATTGAATCACTAATAAACAAGTCAAGCCAGCACTTCTCATGTAACCATAAGAATCACTATAAACTAATAGGTCAGAGGCTGGAAGATAAAGCAAGCTTTGGGCAAAAAAAGGGGGGAGGGGTTCAAACCAGGAAATGAAAACCAGGTTCATTACAATGGGACTAATTCCTTTGTTCCATTAGAATGTCTCCTCACTTGTCATAAGAAGGAAATTGATTAAATGACTAGTAGGGTCCTTTACATTCCAATATCCTATTATTGTTTGAAATACCAGGAATTCCCAAATTAACAAAAAAGTTGTGTTCCAAAATTTCTCTGGTCATTGGTGAATGGTGGTTTATCACCTTCCTTCCACAAAGGACTATTTAACTGATACTATAGCAGAAATGTATTGCTGCTCTAGAAAATAACTATTGTTAATAACACTTTCTGTGGGAAAATGTGTTTCCCCACATTGGAGAATGCCAAGAGTACATGTCCCGCAGGGCTGAGGATACCCCTACTTCCCACAGTGGGCAGAGATGCGATGCTGGGGAAGTTGAGGCCACCATTGCCTTTGTCTCCTTTGTCCTCTTCTGTCATAGCCCTTACTCTACTGACCATCGGACCCTGCCAAAGCCCCCACTGCCAGACACTCTGGCACAGGAGCCACCAACACCACTGGAGCCCCAGTGGCCAGATCCCCCAAGATGGGGACAACACTGATAGGAGTTCCAGTGGGTAACTTCCAAAAGTGCTTCAGCCAGCAACAGACCATGCAAAATGTAATTCCTTCAAAAATCAACTGTTCATCAGGCATAGACTGCCTATAAACAGAGCCACAAACTGGGATTTAGAATAGTAAGAATATTTTTGTAATAAATGGATTTACACTATAAAGGCACTATACCAAGCAGTAGCATCAGAGCTATAATGAGCAGTTCTGATATTTAGACAAACATCACAAAATGTAGCTGGTGCAAATAGCATGAAAGGCCCTGTGGACAGAAACCATGCAATACTCCAAGGCTATTACCGGAAAAGGCTCTCAGTAGGACCAGATCAGAAAGTAGTGCACCTAAAGTACAGCCGCTATCATTGGTGAGAGAGAGGAAGAACTGTGCCATCTAGTAGTTTCCTAGTTTAACAGCTTATTTTTCCTAACTAGGGACCACCTTCTGAAGGGGTACGAGTTCTGATAGCATCCTCTAAATTTTGATGCCTGTGGGCAAAGCACGGATCACTCAGCCCTAGTTGTAGTTCCAAGCAGAATACTTCTTCAGGCTTATAGAATCAAGGCATTTTTAGAACTGGAAGGAACCTTGGAGATAAATTAATCTTAGTCAGTTGGCAGGTAAGGAAACTGAGGCCGGCTCATGAGTCACAGTTGTATCATTACTAGGACCTTCATGAGTAGAAAGTGCTAGAGAATGTTTTGCAAGGTGGTGACAGGACTTTTAAATTTATCTGCAATGCTTATGCAACTCTTCTGTTGGCAGATCACTATCCAGGTAAATGCAGCCCAGATGTGGCCTAACAAGCAAAGCTTGCACTGGATGCACATTCCAGCATCACATTTGCAAACTCCTTTTCAAAGGTGGGTTAGAAAATATACTATCTCGATCTCTATAGATGAAAATGACGTTCTACTTCCTTTTTTTTGTCAAAATAATAGTTGGCCTGTGAAACATTTTAATCAGTTATTTTTTCTCTTAAAAAATTTACAACACCCTCTCCCCCACAAACACTTCCCAAACCCAAGTCTTTCTTGTCATGCCTTTATAGGTTTAAAAACGGCCTAGCCTATCTAAGAAATCCTTTCCTTGCAGGAGATCTTATTGATAAGTCCTACACACACAAATACGCAAACTACCGCCCCCCCCCCCCAAAAAAACCAGTATAAGCCATGCATCTGTGACTATCTCTTCTCCTCAGAATATTTGGTTAGATAAGTTGTTTTTATTTCTTTCGTCTCGGGCCTGAACCAAAGCCATTTCTATTTCTGCAGCCTGAGTGTGTCAATGTTATTTTCCATGGCGCTGGCATGTTGTTATTCTCCAGATCACCCTCACATGAGGGGACTATTATCGATTGTGAAAGCACAACAGGTGGGTCACATGAGAGGTCACATTAGTTTTGTTCACAGGCCCAGACACAAGGTTTTCATTATCCTTAATAAAAACAGAAGCAAGTAATAAAAACATATCACTGCAATAACATCTTTCTCCATTCATAGGCAATAATCTCAGACATTAGAACCGACTGTTTCCAAACGTGGCTGCTGGCTCTAGTAGCACGATTATTTTTGTGGCGTTAGTTATGAAAATAATGGTATAAATCACGACTTCACGAGCAAATTTCTCCAGCAATTGTTTGAACTGTTAAGTGAAAATGTCTATTAGAAGGGCCCTCCTCCAATCACCACTGTGCTCTATATTCAACAAGGCACTCCTGGAGCACAGGAGGCCATGAGGTGCTACAATTTTTAATAAGGCCTGTCCTGAGTGTAACAGCAAATCACGATGACCTCAGACGCGGCTAAGCACCACATTTCAATCCTGATGCCAAGGGAAAACAGAGGCATAACTCAGCCCTAACATAGCATGAACAAAAAATATTCAATCCTCACTCAGGCCCCTGCTCTGCACCATTAGAGCTGGGCTGGCCTTTCTCCACCCTGGTGTGACCAACGGATTTTACTGGGACAATTGCAACCAATTCTGTCCTTTGTAGCCCGTTGTCCTGGGTCTCCAAAGCTAATTATTCAAACTGTCCATAGGTACCTCTGCTTATTCAAACGATATTCTCAAGGGGCTTTGTTCCCAAAAAATCGAGTACGGTACACATTCACACATGGGCATGTACAAATATCCATGGGGGACTGGGCCTTATTACAAAGCATATAAAAAGGGAGTGTATATTGTACATGACAAAAGGATCTTTAACTTTATTAAAAAGGGCCCTTTTAAATAGTGATCGCCGAATGCCAGAGGACCCGGTTTACAAAAATTCAATTTGCAATGGAAAACGTACTGGCTTTGGACTCCAAAGACCTGAGTTCAAATCTTAGCTCTATCATTTGCTATTTGTACTCTCACATATAAAATGAGGAAGTTGGACTAGTTGGGTTCTAAGACTCCTTTGGGTGCTAAATCTGAAACCTGAGGAAACCTGAATGTGTTAATAAAATGTTTCCATCAGTCTAGGATGTCGTTATCATCTGGGCCATCTTCATAAAAGGGGTGTATTCAACAGGCAATTGTGTAAAGCAAGGTACGACTACATTTTAATTAAGGCATTTTTTCCTCTTCTGTATCTATAAAAATCCCTTGAACAATAACATCTCTTAGACTCCTTTTTCCACTTGAAGGGCAACCATTTAGTCCCTTCTCTTTTTAAGCCAATATAAGCCTGGCTTTATTTATTTCCTTTCAGGCATTAGTATAATTGATGTTCCCAGTGATGTCACCATAAAAAAAGTTTGCTAGTTAACTTCCAAATTTCATGGGGCCAAATTCCACATTGGGCTAATCCAAGACCAAGTCCGTATGTAAGGGAAATGAGCACCAAAATCTCCGCTCAAATTGAGACTTTCAAATACATATAAATATTTTTTTTTTAGTTTTAAAGGCCAAGAACAAATTGCCTTCTACCTGCCCTGCGCAACTGCAAACCTTCATGTCATAAAAATAAATAAATAAACACACAGTATGGTTCAATGGATAGAGTGCTAGACTTGAGAGTCAAGAAAGCCTGAGTTCAAATCCACCTTTTAGCTGTAGGACCCTGGATAAATCAACTGCTCTCTCTGAGCCACATTTTCCTCAATCACAATATGAGAATAATTGGCAAATTGAGAGATTCAGATGGAATAGTATGCTTTATGCAAACCATTTTGCAAACTTTAATATGCTTTATAAGTATTAGCTATTATTATAAGTATTAGCTATTATTCTTCCACACTCATGCATATATACACAATTCAAATTCCCTTAACTCACTATTACTTTTAAAGAGGAAACAAAACCAATTAATATTGTTTTCTTTCCTTTCACTTATGGATATGCACAGGAGCATCAAGCTCTTTCTTCCACGATACAATTTATATCAGCAATAAAAACCCTTGGGGTATTTGAGTGACCCACTGATAATAAAGACTGAAGCCATTTCTAAGTGAGATCTCTATGGAGATGCACGCATTTAAGAGCATTCTAAAGGTGGATGAAAGGAGAGTTAAGGGGATGTCCTATTCATTTTAGATCAGAAAAAGCTCACCTTGATTCTTCTTTTGATACTGAGAAATTCATAGTGGGTAGTATTCCCCTGTTGGTAGTAGATGCCAGAACATTTATAGATAATGTGTTAAGTGACAAGCAGTGGAATGTAAAAACCTTGGACGTGGAGAACCTCCCTGAAAGCGGAGCTTGACCAAACAGAACATGTTTTATGCATTCTGTGTTTAGGCTAAACATTCCAAGAGCTCTCTACAAGTATTGCAGTCCATTTATTTAACCAAATTCGTAGTTCACATTTGTCTTACACTTCAACAAATTGTTCTTTCTTTCTCCCAATTTTGCCATGTGGCATGGGAGCTGACCACAGAGAGATGAAAGATCACAATGACACCTCAGATTGTCTCCAACATTTTGGAAGCAAATGTACATGGAAATCAGTTCCTTTCTTGGCTTGGGTTTGTTTTGTTTTGTTTTTTTTCCACATGACAAAACTAACATGGATATAGAATAGTAAGAAGATGTTGGTGGAGTTTCTTCTGGAGGAGAGTGAGGGGAGCTGAGGGAATAAAGTAGGAATCTCTATGAAACACACAAAATCCATTGAGTTGAAATCAAAGCAGAAAAATATATGGTGCATAGTTGACATTTTCCGAATAAAACCCACTGGAAAAACTAAAATGTATGAGGTAAAGTCTCTGGGACAATAATATGATTTATGTAATTCACAAAGGTCAGTCTCATTTACCCCTTGAAAAATGTGTGCAATCAAAATATGGCTCACTCTATGGGTCAGTGCAGTCTGACTAGTTTCATTCTCAAGGTTTTAAACTACTCACCCTTTAGGTCCTGTTCTATATACCTTAAATACCCTGATAAAGTCAGTGACTGAAATTTAGTTCACTATGCATATGGGGCCCATGAGGTCTACTGAGTTGGCCTCTATTTTTAATAATATGTATTATTCTATTAAATGAAACATATGTCATATCTCACAGAATCAAAATTCTTCTACAAATAAAGATAACTTCTAAGAATGTTTTAATTTCATCACTTTAGGGCCCTTGAAGTTCAGCAAAGTATAGGCTAAAGGGCTCTGGACCCAGAGTTAGGAGATAAGGTCAAGCCTTGGCTCTATCACTGAGCAGCTGGGTGATCATGAACAGGTCACACGGTCAAAGTCCCTTCTACCTGTAAATCCCAAGATCCCATGAACTTCTTTGAGCTTCAGTTTCCTTCTCTGTAAAATGGAATAATAGCAGTTCATTATCTTCTTCACAGAGTGGCTGTCAAGAGAGGGCTTTGTAAATGTGAGTTATTATTAGGATACCTTAACAAAGGCTTAAGTTGCTCATCACACAATCCTGTGAACTTTACAATGGGAATAGTCTCTCTGCATACCAGAAATTTTTATTTTGGCAAGTCACACTACTCCCCCAAAGTAGAAAGACTAGGGATTTAAGTCCCAGCTTGGCCACTAACCAGTGAATGTGATCTTGGGCACACAGGCTTGTCTGAAGTTACCTCACCTATTTCCCCACATTATGGAAGGACCCCTTCTATAAACTGGAGTCAATAATAGCTGCCTTACTTAACTCAGATAATTGCTAAAAGAATAAAATTACGTAACAGTTAAAGCAGCATTTGGGAAGTAGCACCGTATTCAATTCAACAAACATCTATAAATCACTTAAAATGTGCAAGGAATAGCATTAGTTTTACTGGGATGTACATTTTATGTTTATCATATATCCCATATGTGTGGTTTACATATAATATGGAATATATTTTATTATGATCATTATGATCAATATTTGAATATTTCAAGGGTCTATAATTTTTTGTGTGGCTTTTCCCTGACTGACACAGAACTCAATCCCTCCATAAAGAAATAGATGGTCTTCAATAGTTGCTGCTGCCAAAAATTCATTCCCCTATAGTTAACCTGTTGATGGGCCTCTCCAAACTTAGCTAGGACTATAAGCATAGACAACCTATAGGCCATCTCCAAGCCTCTACTCGAAAGCTTTCCACCTTGGTAGGACCTGACAAATTAGTCTCACACTGGTGGATCCTTCAGAAATCCAGGATCACCTCCACCTCAGAGAAGGACTTTAGTGGAATCATTTTTTATCACGTATCATTAATAACAACTGTTATCAGTAACATCAGAGGATTAAAAATTTGGACTTCGGACCCAGGAATTTATTTTCAATCTGAACAAACTTCTATTTTTTTCCATTTATTTTTCCCTTTATATGAACCAAACCAAATAAGAAGAGAAGACATTTGATATAGCCATAATTCAAAAGTCAACAAGGTTAATCAATAATCAATAAATATTTATTAAGCACCCACTACCTGCTAAGCACTGAGAATATCAATCAAAACCCAGTCTCTGCTCTCAAGAAACTCACAATTTAATGGGGGAGTGCCCTTAATGTGTATCCAGTACTCCTGGTGGAGACTAACTTTAAAGAGACTTGGATGCTAGGTTTGTCTACCAGATTAATACCCTGGATTCTTAGAAGACCTGAGCACACCTTTAGTTGTAGTAACAGTGAATATAATAGTTGCCAGCCCATAGGAAGGTGGAGATGCTTAGCTATGGCCCTGCCTTTAAGGGAAAAAAGGGAAATAAATGACTTCTCAAGGTCCTCCCTGGCCCTGTGGATATAAAAATCCCTTCAGTCACAGACCCTAATACAAAATGAGGAAACTGAATTGGTCACTGGTCATCAAAAGTAATTCTGAGAGTGTGTGGAATACCTTAGGATAATCATGAGAACTCTTATCTAATAAGGATTATTAGTCCCCAATATGGGGCTGTGGCCAGTCTCCATCAGCAAGGAGATTGGTCTCTGTGATCTGGAGCTTTAAGAAAAAAACCGTATACATCAGTCATGATCATGCTCTACTGAGATGCTATGCCCCAGTCCCATCCACCCTAAAGCTACTTAGCAAAAAGGCAAAAAAAATGATAAGGTCCTCAGCTAGTGTTTTATTTGGCATGGAGGTAACAATGGGCTCTCAACGGCCATACCAATGAAGTCTAATATCTATAATAAACTACCAAGCTAGAAAGGGCTTGGAATATAGTCCCAACAATGGACTATGCGTATCCTACTTAAGAACTAGCATAGAAAAATAGAAAAAATCTTATTACTAGTGAGGCTACTATCAAGAAATGAATTTTTCCAGCTACTATAAATCATGAAGACTGTCCACTAGGCATAGAGGGGAGTGTGATCTGTGTTGGTAGATAGAGCTTTCATATTTAACAAGATCACAGAACCTGAAATTATTGAGGTAAAAGGAGAATTAAATCACTATGGACAGCTGACAAAATCTAGTACACCAAACCCTCCAATGGTTTGGGATTTTTTTCCAGCTTTGTGCTACTCAGTGTGAAGGCCATGCTTCATGTGAATGACACTGCTGAGGATGAGAGATGCATTGGGAAGAGTCAAACAGCTTTTCAACTTCCACTCAAGCAATTTCACACTGTGGTTCAGTTTTGCTTCCCCAATGGCAGTAATTGACAGCTAATGAGATGGCACAAGGTCCATGCCCATTTCCCAAGAATTGCTTAAGGCCACCTGAGAGCCAACCCTCACTTTGTGAAAAGCAATGAGGACCTGGAGGAATACAAACCAGGCATGGGAATACTAACTTCTCTTCACTGCTCTGCATATTCCTATAAACTAACTCCTAGAATTGTAATGGGAGTTTTTTTCAAGGAGAGGTCAGTCTGAGCTGTTCCAGTGCATTCTACATGTGATGAAAAACAGGAAGGGGGAGGGAGAGGGAGAAGGAGAAGGGGGCAAAGAAAAACCCTTTGTACCTGCCAAAATTCAGCAGTGGTGTGATCTCTTAAAAATCAGTTGTTCTGCACGTACTGATATAATGACAGGAAAAAAGTAATTATAATTAGGTGTCTATTTTGATTCCTCTCTCCATAGTATCAGTATTGAATGTCATTTGATTTTGGCAAAAGATAAGGTCATTTGCTGCTTGGAAGATGTGCCGGCTTACTTCTCTGAATGTTTCACATGAAACCACATAAATGTCTAAAAAGGAAAAACATCTCAGTTTCAATCATCCCCCTAGCCAACAGAGTGGTTTGTGAAATTCTGCACCAAAATTTAAAATAAAATAAAATAAAATTGTGGTCTAAATAACATGAAAGAATTCAGAATTATAAAAGGGAGAGGTTTAAAAAAGACTAATCCTGCACATTAAAAAGTTGACAATGCTGTGGAAACTCATTAAATCTTTCAGTGTGTACACTTATTGAATCTAAATTACTACTAATTAGCTGATCAGCAGCAAAGATAACTATAATTATATCTTTCTTTTTTTGCCCAGGTAGGATAGGAAATATAAGCTGTATGTGTATTCTTTGAATAATGTATATTATTGTTATTATTACACAGAAAATCTTGTACAGATGAAAAATTAAACAAGAAGTCCATTCACTGGAAAGCCAAAATACTCAGTGAGGACTTGGATGTGATGAACACCTTAACCAACAGAAGAACAGCCCTCCCTCTGTTACTGAGCTAGTTAGAGAAAGGCTGGAAGTTCAGATTTACCAGTTTGGAAACCATAATGTAAGCAGAAAATGCAATCTGGAGAGGCTTCTGAATGAGGATTTCTTTGATAGATGATGATGGAGTTTCTCACCTTACTTTGATAACCTCACATATCAATTCTAATTTATGTCATTTTTTTCATGTTTGAAAACAACTACAACAAAAACAAGGACCTTATAAGAAAGAGCCAAAGGACCTTAGAGATTAATAATTAAAGAGCCAAGATTTGAATACAGGTTTTCTCACCCCAAATCCCCAGGCTTTTTTCCACAAGGGTATGTTCTCTCCCTCGAGCCCCAGTTGTCACATTCAATTCAATAAACATTTATGAAATTCCCAGTATATTCAAGGCCCTGTACTAGCAAAGATAGAAAAAAAAGAAAAACAGTACCTGCCCTCAAAGAACTTGGAAGCAGAGGAAGAGATGCTATGCATCCACAAATGAGTAAATACAAGGTATATAAAATTAAAACAGTAAATTAAAGGAGAAAGTGTTAATAACTGAGGAAAACAAAAAGGGTCTCTCACACTTGGCTCAAAAGTATGTCACACCTGAAAATTCCTTTTTATGAAGGTTTCTACATCAAACATCCAACCAAAAAATTCCTCAAATGATTTTATTATACTCATTAAGGGATACAGACCATTCTGTAAGAGATTTCATTAGCCAAAATAACGACGGATACAACATAGTCATGAAAAGCAAAGGTCCCTGTATAGCCAGAGCCTAAAGGTAGGCCAATAAGAAATCATTAGAAGCCCAACTCAAGTGTCATGTCCTCCACAAAATCTTCACCAATGCTCACCATTCCACCAGCCACTAATGACTTTCACCTTCACACAGCACCTTTGAAATGCACTCGCAATATAAAATTGGGTGTTGTTATTATCTATATGTCTTAACCAAAAATCAAAGATTCTCAGTGGTAGCATGAACCCCAAATGTCCAGCCAACAACATAAATGCTGTCTACATTACCACCAACGAGGCCAACTAGCTTTCATTTGAAAATTTCAAGTGATGGGGAGCCTACTCTATCCTCAGGCAGTCCATTCCATTTTGGCATAGTTCCTATTTCCAGAAAGTTTTTCCTCATATCAAGCAGATATCTTCCCAGTAGTTTGCAATCTCCATAAATATAAGGATTCAGTCTTATCTGAATTTTGTATCTCCTGCACCATCTAATGCAGTGTTTTCTTTGCATGCAGGAATTGCTTAATAAATCTTTACTGATTGAATGAAGACAGTGTCAACTAGGGGAAAGACCATGTAGTTTTTTTGAATCAGAGAAAGTGGGTTTAAATTCAAGTTCTCCACTTATCACCTATATGATTTTGGATGCTGCCTTTTCCAGTCTGTTCTTCTATAAAATGAGAAGGTTGGATTCATAATAATAATAGTAATGATGATAATGATTATGATGATGATAGCAAACATTTACATAGCCCTGGTCTGTGAAATATTCCATTTTCAGATACTATATCTTTCAATGCTCTCTTGTTAACTCTTCGAGGTGAGCATCCCAGGCATTATTAGCCTCATTTTAGAGGGGAGATGAGGAAATTGAGGCTCAGAAGAATGAAGGGCCTTGCTCCTGGACACACAGCCAGTCTGTGATGCTGGCAGGTTTTCCTGACCCCCTTCCATTAGAGCTAGCCAAAGTACAGTGGGTTGCCTCAGAAGCGGATTCTCCCTCCACAGAGGTCTTCAAGCATAGAATAAATGAACACTCCACAGGTATTCTGAAGAGGGGCAAGATGAGCTAGGAGGGCTCTGACATGCCTTCCATCTCTCAGATTCTGCAGTTCTGTGATGCCAAGTCAAACACTTTCCCCACATCACCACAGTGTCTCTCCAGAGCCTCACGAAAGTCCTTTCCAGCTCTAAATCTATGATCCCATGAATGAGAATTAGGTCAAGGGCACTGATGTTACAGCACTTCTACAGATCAGCGAAACTCCCTGGCCATCAGATGCTGATGATTATAAATTCCTTTAAAAAAAAAAACCTCTTTCACATTTCTACTGGGTTGTTTTTTTAAAGCTACCTGCGATGCTGATGTAACTTTTTTTCTCCCCATAAAAGGTGACATTTCTGACCCCTCTAAGTGCTAAAATAAAAGAGGACTTTTAGAATCCCAGCTACATCTTTTGGCACAAATAGACAAACGCACCCGAAGCACACCTGACAACAGCCACTTCATTCATAGGGACATTTCAAGTATGACCACAAGCCACAGACAGACAGACCGAAAAAAGTGACCACAATATTACTTGTTATTTAATCTGGCACAAAACAGTGCTGTAACATTTTCTTTGTTGATTTAATTACTCAACCGTCCAAGTTGACCGAGTATCAGGTATCAAGTTTCCTGTAATTTTCTTTAAGCATTATAGTCAAAATAAAGGAAAATATATGGAAGGAAAAATATGGTTTTCATCATGATTATAAATGACCCTATTGGTTTTCCTTTGAATGAGTGCTAATATCTACATGTTACTGTTCCTTGTTTTCTTGTCTTTCTGAATTACCAAATCGGATGGTGGATATTTATTCCCAAAATAAATTGGCAGACATTCTAATCTCCAGTTGAGCAACTTAAGACAACGCACAGGTGTCAACAGAGATAGCTTCTTTATTCAAGTAAGTCACTTCATTCCATAAACAACCAACTACAGACATCCTCCCACATATCACTCTTCCTTCCTTCCTAAGCTGTCCTGATGCCACACATTCTTCCTACTATGTCAGTTAAATGCTTTCCTTCCTAGCCAAAGACACAGCACCTCCTAAGAAACTTTCAAGATGTTCAGCACACTGTCTCTACATACCTCTATACATATGCTAACCACGGGAAGTCCATGCTATGATTCATTTTGCCTATTTCTGCCCTCTGCCCCTCCACACACACACATAACACACACACATATACTTGTGTGTACATGCACATGCACACATACAATGAAATTCTATCAAAGTTTCAAAATATTCTCTCTGGATCCCATTGAAGAGTTTCAGTGGGTCCAGCTGGATTGTGGATGTAGACAAAAGAAAGCCTGGACTCTGACATGAGCACCTTCCTTCCACTCCTCTCTCCCATCTCTGCCTCTTCTTTTCTCCTAAGTAACAATTCAAGAACTCAAATCTGCATCGTGCCAAAGTTTTGCCAGCAGCCCTGAGGGATTAAATGGCATCAATACCATTGGTTCCATTTTATAGATTAGGAAACTGAGGCTCAGAAAGGTGAAGCAACTTGCCAAGGGACACACAGCAAGTGAGTGCTTGCTCTCTTGATAGAAAGACCAGCACTCTCTCCACCCTGCTCCCTACTTCTCATCCTCTCAACTCTTTCCAAGCAAATGTACCGTATATTGATTTTATCTAACCATCCTATTGCCACCCTCAGTGTTCTTCTGGGCCACATCCTAGCCCAGGAATCATAATAGGTGGCATTTGTAGACTGTTTTAAAGTTTATAAAATACTTCAAATAATAATAATAGCTAGTGTCTATATGGCACTTTAAGATTTGCAAAGTACTTTGAAAATATCATGTCATTTTGTTCTCACAACAACCATAGAAGGTAGAAGTTATTATGCTCATTTTGTAGATAATGAAACTGAGGCAGGCAGAGAGGTTAGGTGACTGGCCCAGGGTCATATGAAATCTGAGGTGGGATCTGAACTCAGATCTTCCTGACTCCAAGCCCATTACTCTACCCACTCTACATAACAACCCTGTGAGGAGGATACTTACAGTTATTATTACCCCTGTTTTATAGATAAGAAAAATGTCTTCTAGAGATTAAATATATGTGTATGCATATATAATATATACACATATATTTAAATTGGATTCAGCTGCCTACCTGTCCTTGTCCTTGTCCGTGTGGTTTGTATGCTCATCCCACAAACAAGCACTAAGAGGTCAGCTTTGCCTAGGTGAGAAAGTTAACTTTCCAAAGTCAGAAAGTCACTATGAACAACACTCATTGCTCAGCCTTGCAAGATTCAGCCACATTTCCCATAAACTTCCATGATTCTTCTACCCTAATGCAAAAGCCTATTGTGACTGCGGTGTTCTTTCCAAAAATCTTCTACAGTACTTGTTAGCTGGATGTCATTTATAGGATGTCAGAGTTGAAAGAAGATGAGCCATTTTACAGGTGAGGAAAATGAGATGCAGATAGAGGAAGGAATATGCCCTGGGTCACAACTTGCAATACTCAGAAGGTGGAGTGATTAAGTAAATGGAGAGGAATGGAGAAAGACCATCCTTTCTCTGCCATACTTTCTCCTCTGTCCCTTCAGTCCTATACTTCAGTCCAAGACAGAGAGAGAGAGAACCAGTTGTGAAACATAACCCTCATGGGCAAACTAGCCTGTTTAGCAATCCAGCAAATGTAGACGCTTCTGATTTTCCATATGGAGCACCAATTAAAAAATGAGAATCCTCAGCTAAATAGCAGCTTTTCTCTTTCAAAGTAAAAAACAAAACCCATCTCACAGTGCTTAAATTTGTGATACATCTGTAAAAAGTGATTTTTTAGCATCAGAAAGCATTTTAATTGTAGTAAACGGAACAATGTGGAGATTGTTTGAAGACGAGATTAAATTTAATGAAATTCACAAACAACCCCTTTTAGAAAGTAACAACAATTTTTTGAACATTAAAGAGGAGCTCATTATATCAAGACAACTCCACTGTAGAAAGCAGTCTGACTTCAATCACTGCATATCTACATGTTAATGAACTTGCTGTGTGCAGCAGAGACTGAGCAGAGAAAGTAATGGGCTAGGCTGTCTTAAAGCACCCAAGCTGGAGAAGAAGAAAAAACCCCAAACCAAACCAAACAAAACATCACCTTTAATCAATGAAACACCTTTTCACTGGTCCTTTAATAGGAACTGAAATGATTTCAAATGGAGCACAAAAAGAAGATGATACTTAGTAAAGGTTACCCAATGCCCAACATTTTGTGCACATTCTTAGAGGGTTTGCATGCTGTCAGCCTCGCTGCAGCAAAGACTTTTAAGTTCCAACAGACAGATACCGCCTAGTACAAAGTCTTTGTCATAATAATTTCAGAGCAGCCCCCTGATCAAACATCCAGACCAATCTGAGACTGAAAAGTGAGAACTAACCAGTGACCTTTGATTAGAACCACAGAGCCCAGGCTTTAATAAAATGCCTCATTCATTGCTCTGCTGTGCCAACAAGGAAGGTGTGTTACAGCCTGAAAAGAGCAGTCAATATACCATTTACACCCATATAATGATTCTCATTATTCACAGTTGGAATCTGTGATTGTAGCAAGTGAAACACAGACATCTCAAAATAGCCAAATGAAAACACCCAAATGCAGCCTTCTACCTTTAAAATAAATAAAGTCACTCTCCCTCTGGTCTCTCTGTTGCCCGCTACTGGCTTTCGTGCCTTACTAATCGTATTGTAATAGTCTTTCCAAAACCATAATTTACACAATATTTGGTTTGTTGCTATTCCTTAAAGTGTAAGAAGTGCTGGCAATATTTACTTTGAACTCCTACTTTTTCCAAGCTAACAGTAAGCCATTCAAATGCATGACTATAAAGCTTATTTTAATTAAAGCAAAAGTTTTTAAATTGGGGGTCATTTTGTTTAACTGGACTTTTTGTACCATTTTTTTTTTGGCCAAGAGAAAGATGTCCAGAGGGGACCAGTAGGTGACCACAGTTTGATGTCAAATATTTCAAACTACAGCTCTTTAAAGCTATGGTTCAAAGAAATACAATCTAAATCCATAAGTGGAACTTCATGCCCGGGAACAGAAGAGTCAAGAAGGGAAGAGGGGGTCCCAATCCCAGTCAGTTTTCTAATGAAAACAACAAAATTTCACAAATGGATAAATATATCTTCACCAAGGAACTGGTCAGGGAGACTTAAGGATGAGAAACGATTTAACTGAGACCTATCCAGGTAGGATGAGTAGGTGCTTGCAAGACATATAACAAATATTTATTAAGCATCTGCTGTGTGCAAGCACATAACAATGGAATAGATATAGGATTTGTGTGTATCCTTCTCTCCCTGTCCTAGTATTTTGTGAATGGTCTGTGATTCTCCAAGTGTTACTTCAAGACTGGTGAATGACAGAGGCATTAATGAGGGTGGGACAGTCGGGGCTTTGCCCCAGGGTGCAAAATTTAGACATTCTGACAGTGCTTCAGCAATACAGAAATAGCAGAGTTTAGCACCTGGTTAGCAAGAATAATTAGATAAAATGGGAAACTACCAGATGGCACTCAGGGGGGAGCATTTCCTTTACCCCACTCAGCCCGTACTTCCCTTCCCTTCCCTTTCCTATGTCTCATGCTAGCTAGGGTCCTGGAGTTTCTGTCTTTCTTTTTGCATGACTATATCCCACCCATATTCAATAGAGGGTACCTTTTATACTGCTTGCCCCAGCTATAAAATCCCTATTTACACCTTTAGTGAATGATCTAGGGCATATGGTTGCCAAAAGTAAGATAAATTCTCCAACAAGAAGCAGACATATGGCAAATCAAAAACAACTTCCCCTTGAACCTCACTATTAAGGGGATGAAAGATAAGCACATGGAAGGTTTACTAGAAGGTTTTGTTTTTTTCAGCTTAAATATCACCTATACCACAGAAAAATAAATTGGAGCTTCTGGTCCTTGAATCACTGTGGAGATTTTTTTAAAATCTGCAACCAGAAGAAATGACTAGTTTGGGGGAGTTTATCAATAACAAGAGAGAAAATCCCTAACTACCACTAACATCCCAATTAGAATCACACTATGGAACCTTTTACAGGTCATAATTAAAAAGGAAGAAGCAACATGGAATAGTAGATGAGAAAGCTGAGCATGGGGTCCTAGATTCAAATACTGCCTCTAACTTACTAGCTGTGTAACCAAGAGCGAATCACCTCAACTACCCAAAGGGATATCACTGTATTAACAGGAAATCTCCAGAAGTATAGAATATTTTTTACCTCTAGCTAGAAGTGTTTGGAGCGCAGTGTGGTAGAGAAGAAAAACTGAAGTGGGAGTGGAGAGGCAAAAATCCTTTCCAGTGGGTAAGAATAAATAGCGAGCTCAGTCTGGACACCAGAGAAAGTTTCCTGGAATATATTCATTGTTGCTAATAGAAGCCAGTTTCTCCTTTCAACACTACCACAACCAAAAATATAGTGTCCCAATGTGGAACAAAGGGCCTAAACAATGTGTACCTTTCACAATCGACCCAATACCCGTGATTTTTAACACGCATATTAAATATGCACTTTTACTTTTTTTTTAAACAAAATGCAGGAGTTGAAATAAATTCTTACATCATAAGTACTAAGGGACTAGATCAGGGGTCCTTAACCTGGGATCTACAGGCTACTGCCCACCCCTACCCCCCAAGAGAGCCTATGAACCTGGAAGGGGAAAAAAACACATCTCTATTTTCATTAATCTCTAACTGAAATGTAACATTTCTTTCCATTTCAAAGGAAAGCAAGACGGTAATATTAGCAGGATCTAATATTTAGTCACCAACTGAAATCACAGATATTTTCATATCACATTACAGTTGTTACAGACATCTCAAAATATTATTTATGCATCACTACTCTCAAATTACTGTAGTTACTAAACCCACTGCTAGTTCACAGTGATCACGGTCTTATCAACTGCAGACTTTTTCAATATAATTGGTTTCCTCTGTAATCCTATATATTTGATTTTATGTATTTTAAAAGCACTATTCTGAGAAGGGCTCAGTGGGCTTCACCAGACTTGCAAAGGGGTCCAAGACACAAAAAAGATTAAGACACTAGATACTACGTATTGAACCTGACCCTACTTACTAGTCAGGATGACTAGTGATCAGATTTTAGAGTTGCATTTAGAGACCTGACTACCAGGTTTTTTTTGCACACAGGTAGACCCAGCAACACTGCAAAGCTATACCTGGGGATGGTAGAGCAGGATGAGAAGGAACTTACCTGTGTTGCAATGTGTGAGAGTATGGGGAGGGGGAGGGAAAAGCACTCCTCTATTGGACCACTGATTGGATGGCTGCTTCTAGAAGGCAAGTAACAAAACCAAATGAAGGAATAACTCAGCAATGATACGGGGGAAGGGGGAGTGGGACAGACTCATGTGATACTTTCCTGTTTTTACTACTTAGTCTTGTTAGTAGGTGCTAAATTCAATTGTGTCTATACTGAAGGACTGAAATCCTATGTAAAGTTCTACACTCTGAGTCAAAGCCGTGACCGCCCAGCCCTAGTTATGGTTCCATTTGCATTCAATGCAGTTCAACAATTCAACAAACAATATCCCCCTCTGTGTAAACCTTACTGCGAGTCTTGGAATCTGTCAAGTAAGAGTTTACACTAAACAAAACCTAAAGTCCTTCCTTAGTTTACTAGCCATTTTAAGTGCGTGGAAATCTTTCCATTCTTGTTCAGTCATTTCAATTGTGTCCAACTCTTTACGAGTCCATTTGGGGTTTCCTTGGCAAAGATACTGGAGTGGTTTGCCTTTTCCTTCTCCAGCTCATTTTAGAGATGAGGAAACTGAGGCAAACAGGGTTAAGTGACCCACCCAGGGCCACACAGCTAGTGTCTAAAGCTGGATTTGAAGTCGGGAAGATGGTTCTTCCTGACTCTAGGCCTGGCACTCTGTCCACTGTGCCACTGGGCTGCTCAATGTCGCTTACATCAGTCCTATAATGGAATCATAACTTTAGGGCTGGAAGGGACCTTGTAGGTTAGCTAGGCCAATGCCTTCATTTTACACATGTGGAAACTGAGGACCAAGGAGGGGAAGGGACTTGACAAAACTCAAACAGATGAAGCCCTGGTCCTCAGACTCAGAATTCCATTCTCTACCAAACTGCTTCTTCTTATTCACAAAGCTGTTCTGATCTTTTCCATTAACCAGGTAAAATGTTCCTTTAGGGTAGGCCCTTGCCTTTCTATTGATTAATAATGCCTTTATGGCCCTCCCCATAAGGTAAGTGCTGCCCCCTCTGGACTACACTACCCAATGGTGGAACAAACACAAAAACCCACAACTTTTACAATATACAGCCCAGATAAGTATAATGGTCTGCTGGAAGACATGAAATGAATGTGGAGGTTGAGGGACATCAAAGCCAATTATTTCTGCATCTGGGGTGGGAATTCATTATGCCAATGATTCCCAACCCTGGTTTTTCAGCACCTCAGGGTGTCTCCAATTATCTCAAAGGGTATTACAAAATCCCCCCCAAAAAAATCTGAAACCTAAATTAATTTTAATTCACTTTAATTTTTTTAAAAAGTAAATGTCATATATCACTTTTTGGAAGATAGGGAGTGCATCAGAATCAACCCCCCCTAAAAAACAAAATAGAATACTGTAGTTCCAAAAGAAGTGAGACTGTGGATAGGTATCCTCAAGGGTCCATTCAGAAGTCCTTGAGTACTTGTCACCTAATGAAGAGAGTCTGTTCTGGACAAAAGGTAACCATAATGATCTTGTCTAGTTTCCACATTATCGTAATATACTAAAATCAAATTAGTCTGAGCAATTGAAATTAAATAATATGGCATTGTCCTTTTAACTGCATCTTCATGGAGAAACAAATGAATGTCTTTTTCTCAGAATCATAGATTATTAGGACTAGAAAGGAACCCAAAGATCAGGTAGTCCCACCCTTTCATTTAAAAAATAAGGAAACTATGACTTCCTCAAAATCACCCTGCATATCTCTCTACAAGAATCCATTTTTCAAACACAAACAAAACTGTTTCTTACAATATTAAAGATAGGTTTTATTGACATTTCTCTTTTTTTAATCATCATCAAAAAGAGATCAGCGCTAAAGTGTAGAAGGAAGCAAGAAAATCTGAAGTTTGAATCCTTAGCTCACACCTCACTAATTTTTTTTTTAAATTTTACTTAACTCAAGGATGAACTATTAGCCTTAACATTTGAATATCTTGGCATTCAGTAGTTCTATACTTATAATGTTATAAAAACACAATTTCTGGTATTGAATAGTAATAACAGTCTGTGTTCCAGAGAATGGTGACAATTTGCCAAGAACTACATATTCCAATTTTAAGATTTTTCACATACAGATTTGAAACAGACTTGTTACAGCGTACTAAATGTGTTTTATTTGCCAGGGCAAAGCAAAGATAGGCATAAGTCACTCCTCTGTAATCCTTTAGAGAAAAGGCTTTTCAGGAGTCCAGTTGCCAAACAGGAGAAATTTGAGTCTTGAACATTTGCTGTAAGTGGTTAAGCAACCTGTATACTGGTATGTCTATAAAGTAAGATTTTTTCCCCCTTGCAATTTATTTCAATAGAAATAAAGATAGAGAATTAGCCAACAAGATTTTCTGCACAGAAAACCAGACTTCTGGGTTTTTATCAGGAAGTCTTCCAAAGGCATTTCCTTTCCTTAAATTCAATCATGGCTCTGAAGGCAGATGAAAGCACAGCACACATAAATGCACATAGCAACATAGAGAGCCCGCCTACCTTGGGATGCCCTCCTCCCTCCTTCCCACCTACTCACATCTGATACTTCCTTCAAGGCACAGTTCAAGTCTCTGACTCCTTAACCTTTCTTTTGCCATGGACCCCTCTAGCAGCCTGTTGAAACCCAGGAACCCTTTCTCAGATTATTTGTTTTTAAATGCATTAAAAAATACATAGGATTACAAGGGAAGCCAATGACACTGAAATACAGTTATCAAAACAATTTCACAGACCCCAGGTTGGGAAGTCCTTTCACCATGAAGCTTGTTCCTACTATCTCGGTCTAAACTGTTCTTGCACTCTCTGACTTCATATAACTATTTACCCCACATTCTAACCTTTGATTCTATACAGTCTTGGGTTATTCTTCTTTTTTCAGGCATAGAAATCATGCCTTCCCACTTAAATACCAAAAGCCAAGAGAATGAATTTGTTGCATTCTACTGACTGGTAGCTAGAAGTAGCGGAAAGTACAACAGGCAGGTCATCAAACGCTGGTTCTGTCTCTAAGCTAGGTGATATTGGGCCACTCACCCCACTTCTCATAACCTCCTCAGTTTCCTCCTCTATAATAATATAATATAATAAATAAATAATATAATTATAATAATAATGATAACATGTTTACTTTCTAGCTTGTCACAGGATTATCGTGGTAAGGAAATCACTGTAGAAAAGACAGTTATGCTTCCTTCTGCTATCCCCACCAGAGTCTAACACAGTGCTAGGCATACCTAAGAGATAGCACTGGAAATGACCTTAGAAGTAATCTAGTGCAGCCCTCTCATTTTACAGATGAGTAAACTGAGGCCCAGAAAGGTTGAGTCAAGATCACACAGGTATTAAGAGGCCAAGTCAGAATTTGAACCCAGTTCCCCTGACACCAGACCCAATACACACTGCCTCCTCTAATGTGCACCTAATAAATACTTATCCATTTGACAAAATAAACAACATGACTTTGTACATAAAGCAATGATGAATTAGTTTAAAATATATTATAGAAAGGAATGTCCCTGTGCAAAAAAAATAAAAGGGGTGGAGGGAGAGAAGAAATGGAGTCAAAAGAATTTCTTCAAATGTAAATAGTATCCTAAAGTATTTCTCAAATGGTTTTCCTGGTAGCTTCTAATTGAAGGGGCGCGCGCGCGCGCACACACACACACACACACACACACACACACACACACCCCTTAATGCCCTCTCCATTTTTCTTCTTTAGCATTCATTTAACATTCCCTTGTTAAGGGTTGACTCTACCTATAATCAGACACTCCTGGGAGTATTAGGACTAATCAATAGCAAATGTTTCACAGACGCTGTAGTTAACCAGATCTTAAAGGCTTTACATACCAGTTCAAATTAGTTAGAAACGCTTGTACTTTCCTTCCACAACCCCAAGAAAAAGAGTGGAATTGCATAGGTGTCCATTCTTCTGTTGTCCTTCATCTAATGCTAAGAATACTACAAACTTCAAATATTCTCCTAGAATGCTTTAGCCAGTTATAATCTCCCTAATGGAAACAGGGCTAAACTACAAGTATCAGGTTACCTTGCAAAATAACAATTCCAGCAATCTCACAGAAGTTTTAGAGATTCCAACTTCTAGGTAAGTGGAGATAAAAAAATCTTACATGCTTGAGGTTGTGCAGAGGGGGAGGAGGGGAAGCGAAACAGTTTGCTTTCACTCAAGACAATTATTTAGGTAGCATTTTCTCTATGATATTGGTGAATTTCTAACCTATTCTCAACAACTTTTTCTTTCTATAAAACCCAGTAGCTTCAGATCTTGCATGATAGACCGTCAGTACTGGGGGCTCCCCACACAGAAATTACCTTCTAAGGCAGACTCAGCTCTTGGTCAATAATTTGTATTCAGAGAGAGTTGCCCCAGGCGAACTGAGAAGTCAAATGACTTGTCCATGATCACGCAGCTAACATGTGTCAGAGACAGGACCTGAACCCAAGGTTTCTTGACTCCAAGGCAAGTCCTCTACCCTCTATCTACCCCCAAGGCTGCAGTCCTAGCTTCAATCCATAAAATGAAGCATCTTTAAGTCCTTTTTAACTAGGTGTCAAAGGACATCCCTTCAAAACAATGCCCCACCCTTCCCAAGGCTGAATGAAAAAAAGATACTCCTACTTTTCCCCTCACCTACTTCTTTCCATTTCTGAGATTGCATTTCTCTGACCAATAAAATAATTTTAAAAGCAG
Source organism: Trichosurus vulpecula (assembly GCF_011100635.1). Taxonomy (NCBI): domain Eukaryota; kingdom Metazoa; phylum Chordata; class Mammalia; order Diprotodontia; family Phalangeridae; genus Trichosurus; species Trichosurus vulpecula. The sequence continues at coordinate 222,714,200 of NC_050578.1, read as the reverse complement.
ATTATATTTGCAGATAATCTGCTTTATTATATACTTGCATATAAAGCAGATTTTATTTGTATATAATTAAAGGCATTTCAGATCTTCAAGTATCTAATTTCGAACAATGAGATAAAAAGGACAGTATACATAGCTCACTAAGCAATTTTAGACTTTTTTAAATGTATTCACAGGACATAGGTATATATCTCTATGTATTTTTGTTCCTTATGCATAGAAATGTAAGTTGCATGCCATAGCACAGCCCTTTAAATTCACTTTTTAAAATGATTGTTTTCACAACTATTTAAATGGATTGCTTTGATCTAGATGAAAATTACCTTGAAACAAGATCAAACATACAGGAACCTATAAAGAAAACTCTTTTTATTCAATGACTTTTCAACTGACAGTATCAGCATTATATTATTAAAAGCAAATTTATAGCAGTATGCCTCGTTTATAATTGAAATAAGTGTTCCGTTTATTACTACTTTAGCCGAAACAGACCGAAACACAGAGGGTGTATTCACTCGAATGGATGATTCAGTTGCCTCATCTTAAACAGAGCTGTTTCAGTAACACAGTCAAAAAACTCCCAGACCCTGAATCGTGCTTCTAAAATTAATTCCAATATTTCCTGTTACTGAACTTGCCTCATCAGAACATAATAGTAATTTCATAGTTACAGCCATGCTGATTTCACTCCAGAAATATTTAAGCCAACAGTCAAAACCACAATGCTCAGGAATTTACTCTTCTTATCCAGAAAAACCTATAGGAGCAGGGTGAACAGTAAGCTATCTCACTATTCTTGTGACTAATAATATTTCTCAATGTCAGTCAGCAAACTCCAAACTTTCAAAAGAAACCCTGAAGTCTGGTTTTTTAAAAAAATTCTTTGTTATTTCCCCTGCTGATTTATATGCCACCATATAAAGTTAAAAGTCCTTTTAGTTGCAAGAATTTTTACTTCTTTGCTTGCCATTTAAATTCTGCTCCTGCCACTTTAATAAAGAATGTGGTTTGATCCTTTTAAGTAATTAGTGTATCAGCAAGAAGGAAGTCAGGCCATTACAATTATTGTCCACAGCTTAATTTATACCATAGATTCTACAGGTCAAGCTAAGCATTTTTATTTCATAAAAGGCTATTTTTCCTTTCCCCATAATGTCTTTCTGAAAATGATCAACTGCCCGAGTGTTAACATAATGGCCATTTTTTTGGTAGCTGTAAAAATTAAAGGTAATAAAAACTGCCTTGGACAAGCAGGGACAGAGAGGCCAGCCCAAAGACCCATCACTCTTGCACCTTTCCTTAAGCCGGCTCCCATTTGCTATTCCGTTTCCTATCTCTCATATTAAGTCTGATCATATATATTTAATTCCATTCTTTAAAATTTCAGTAGACAACTACAGTGCTAACCTACAACTGCCCTGTCAGAAAATCTTTGATGTCAAAGCATAATAGTTCCTGAAAGAACAGCACTAATACTTAATGTAACATGAAACCCGGGCCCTGCAGTGGGGCTGTCTGCTGTCAGGAACAAACAATTTCACTGCTGTTCCCCAGAAGTGACAAGGTTGGGACCTAACTGTGCAGTGCCTCCTCACTACCGATTGAGACACATGTTGTCTTAGTCACTAGAATGCCAGCTCCATCCACTGAAATAAAACATGTTCTACTTTAAGAATAAAAGGCAAATAATGTCTTCATGCCAAACAACACATGAAGTTCAATTCTCTCCAGTGCCTAAGGCCTTGTAAGTTAAAGAACTCAAGTAGGCCTCCCGAATGGTGGCCTGAATGTATTAATATGCCAACTTCAGAAATTGGCTTAATTTACCAGTAGGGGGGATTTAAGCACCTAGGATAATCTGACTTATTATTTCCAAATCTTATATGAATCAAGACATTCCTGTAACACATTGAGTTGCAAATGAAAATATACATAATAGTCTCAGTGTGTGCCCACATGACCCCAAGATAACTGATCAGTTCTGTCCATTTCAGCCAAAAAAATGATTTGATGGGTAGAACACTGCATAAAGAATGCACTGCACTTTCTTCTTTTGGAACTGTGACTTCAGATTTCATGGTATTTCACCTCCCAAAAAATTATGATTGCTTCAGAGTATCTTTTATCCACCACTGTGTTGAGCATGTATTTCATCTGGTTTCTAAATATAAAGCTGAAGCAGAAAAATTTTGTTCCTTTGCTATAATATATTAAGGGTATAAGATGCACAAACAGAAATACATAGAGTACATACGCACAGTAAAATAATAAGAATCATAGCATCAAAAAAAGTGTTAGCGCTGGAAGGGACCTGTGAGAAGTGATAACACATTTCCCAGAGTGTCATATCCAGTTGAATTGAGTTGAAAGGGCCACAACCAAAGAAACATCTAAGAAACATGGAAAACATTCAAAATAAAAAGCGCCAAAGAATAATACCCACAAGATAATGTTAAAAGGAACAGAGGTTATTAATTTGAGAAAATAAAAGGCTGAAGGACTATCAAATAATAAAAAAGACTTTTATCTAGACTTTTGCCTTAACTTTGTGTGTGTCACGCACTCCTTTAGTGTTCAGGAAGTATGAACACCTTATTAGAGTAACTTTCTTAAAAATTTCTTAATTGAAAGGAATGCTAAATTTCCACTGGAGTTTAGTAAAAATAATAAAGATGTAATTTTTACCATCCACGTTCACCAGCCCCCTGAAATCTGTCTCTTATCTGGAAACCAGCTATTTGGAATGGCTCACATATAATCTTTGATGATCATGGGAATTTTTCATCTCTAAGATCTCACCAAATGATAAAACCTCCATTAAGCAATACTCTAAGGGAATGGGATTTTTTGGAGGGAGGCAGGGATGGTAGAATAAAAGCAACCAAGACCTGAGATTCCAGTATGGAAGCTCCCTCTACCAATCAAACCAATAACCTCAAGAGTTTTCCTATGGTAATAAGAAGTTTAAGGATTTGACCAGTCAAACAATTATGTGTCCAAGCAAGTCTTGAACACAGGGCTCCCTGGCTCTTAGGCTGCCCCTCTATCAGTGTTGTCTTGAATTGTTGTTCAATACAACTCAACTCAATATAACAATGGTTAAGTGAATGAAGAAATATATCTCCTTTTTTTACATTGGAGAAGCAAGAAACTATGGGTATAGAATGTTGTATACACTGTCAGATCCTATATCTGTTTAACTGTCTTTCTTTGTTACATGGGAAGGACTCACTGGGTGGAGTGGAGGAAAATAGATATTGAAAAAGGACCATGATGTAAAAACACAAAGCACATATGTATTTATTGCTAAGTTTTCATCTTTTCACATCTTGTCTACCCAACTAATTGTAAGATTTTTAAGGCTAAGGACCAATTGTATCATTGCCCAAAATATAATTGATTTTTCATGGGGCTAGGGGGGGGCTTGGGTATTTTTTATTTGTTTGTTTTTGTTTTGCTGTTGAAAAAAAATCTTTCCAAAATGTTGGTCTACTTTTCTGCCTTAATGATTGATCATGTACAATGTTTCAGTATCTTCTGAACATACATTACTACATAAGCAGCTACTGTAGCTAAACAGCAGACCCTTGGCATCTGCAGGATTCTAAAGGTTCCTTGAGTAAGGAAAACCCGTGAATACTTGATTGTACCAACTACTAACAAAGAAAGGGGCCAGGAGGAAGCTTGCACTTATGCTTTCTTTCTCTTTCCTTTTCTTCCTCCCCTTTCCTGTTAGAAGCTAGAGAGAAGGAAGCAGTTTGGAATGGGGATACTGAACTCAACTGGGATGAACTGGGGGAACTCAAGGAAAGAGGCTTGGATTTTGAGGTAGAGGAGCTAAGTTCAAATCCCAGCTCTGCTCTTTACTACCCATGTGACCTTGAATAAATTGCTGAATCTCATTGGGCTTCCCAGGATCGTAGATTTAGAGCTGGAAGAAATCTTCAAAGTCATCTAGTCAAATCCTTTCACTTCATAAATGAGGAAACCAAGTTCCAAAGGGGCTAAGGGACTTACCCAAAGTGAACAGAAAATTGCATCATATTACATATTACATATTACATTATATCGCATCACATTGTGTTACATTACAATTGGACTTGCGATTCAAACCCAAGTTTTCTGACTCCAAAATCCAGGGCTCTTTCCTTATATAGAAAATGAGGTACCTAGACTAGATCAGGATTCTTAACCTTTCTGTGTGTCATAGTCCCTTCGAACAGTCTGGGGACCCTTTTTCAGCATGATGGGTTTAAATGTATAAAATATGTTAAGATTACAAAGGGAACCAATTATACTGAAAAGCAGATATTGAAATATTTTAAAAGCAAGATCATGGACCCCAGGTTAAGAGCCCCTGGACTAGATGGTCTCTAAAGACCCTGACCTCTAGTTCTATGCTCCTGTGAAATTACTTCAAGCGTCTGTGATTCTCTTGGGTGTGAGTATTACCTGCATAGAGGCAGATCAAGAGCCTTACAAAATTAGGAAATCAATATACACTAAGACAATAAAACAAGAACAGAACACTTAAAAGGAACTGTAAGCTATGTAACTGTCATTACAATTGTAATTTTAATGTAATTTACTACTGTTGATCCCAAGAAGAGATAGGGAAATACACCTCCCTCCCTTTCTTGGAAAGGTGAGGGACTATTGTTGCATCCACTGTCAGACCCTGTGTCTGTTTTGCTCAACTCTTTCTTCGTTACATGGAAAGGCTCCCTGGGAGGAATGGAGGCAGGTGGGTATCTCCAAATGACTGTGATGTAAAAACCAATAAAACTTTTTATTAAATAAAAATAAATGAGCCCTGATATATTAACTCAGGCATTGGTGTATGTGGCTAACCATAGGCTTAAGGAAAACTCACAAGATATGCGAAGTTTCTACTTGTCACTTCCTACCACAATTTTTTGGACCTGATTTCACTTGCCTCTCATTTCCAGTGCCCTCTGGAGAAATAAAATCTCCTATCCCAACCAGAGGTGACCCCTGGCTCCAAAATTTGTACTTTTTCTCCTAAACCAAACAAAAATTTACCTGAGAGTTACTAAACTATATATAACTGATTGTCTAATTAAAGTAATTCACACTAAAGTATAAATGTCTCTCCAAGCCTAGCAAAGTGGCTGGTAGGTAAGTAGTCATACATACCACTTAAGAAATGATTATTGAACTGAATTAAAAGTGGTTTAATCCTCCTAGGGAGTCATATGCCTTTTAAAAGAGGACTTTGTTAACCCATGAATTGCTATTTTGTAGACGGTATTAAAGACACATTTTTGAGCAACAGGCTTTCCTTTCTCCTTACCTACTCCCTGCTACCACCACCCACTCTAGAATAGACTATCAACTTAATCTGTCAAGGAATTAAATTATTGGATAGGCTTTTATAGTCACATGCCATCCACTGCCTGCCCTGTCTTCCTCACTTTTGCCAGCCAAGCCCACAAAAAGCAGGAAAAAATACCAGAGTAAGAAGTCAGGGATGAACCTGTGGGTTGGCACAGTGACCAAGAAATCTAGGAGAATCTACGTGGTAAAATAGGGCATTCATTGAATATCTGAAAATGTTTGTTGTACTGGATGCAGATCAGAGAGCTGCCTGGGTTCACTTGCCGCAGGACCCTAGGCAAGTCACCTTCCTTGTCTGAGTCTCAGCTTCCTCATCTGTAAAATGAGGGGCTGGACTAGATCATCTCTAAAAGCTCTTCCAGCTCAAACGTGTTATAGGTCAAATGAGATCATGTGTGCACAGCACTTTGAAAACCTGAGAGTGCTACATAAATGCTAGCTATCATTACTGTGGTGACGGTAGTTGTTACAGTTTTATAAAAGAGTAATGCTAATTCCTAAAGTTCCCTTGCTGAATGTTACCATCCTTCTTAGTAATGTGACTATCCCATTTTATACATGAAATACTCTTACTTTTTAAGTTTTTAAAACCTAGCTTCTAGCTAACTTGTATAGAGCAAACACATTACTATTCTGTTTACAAAAAATAATCCTCCACTTGACCTAATAAGGGATCCAGAATGATAATGGAAATCCACACCCAAAATTTTACTATTAACTGTGGAAACAAAGGATACATTCCAATAATAAATTTCAATCATAATCATCATGGGTAGAAACAATATAGGAAATATGCATAGGAACACAAACCAGGTCCTGCCTTCTCTGGAGGGGCCCCGAAATGGGACAGTGCTATATACGTCCCTCTTCAGTGCTTTCCCTTCTTTCAGGCCCACTTCCACCATGATGGCCTCCTCTTCAGTCACCACCTCTGAGGCCAACTCAGCCCAGAGGAGAGCAGGAACTCCTCTCTGCAGCCCCTGACCCAAACTCCATCCCTACCCAGTTTCCTTTCCTAACAAATAAAGTTCCTTCTTCTTTCTTTAACAGGGCAGATTTATTTATAAAGAAATTCAGGCTGAGAGGACTTATTTATCACGGTCCAGGTTTAAATGGCTCTAGACAGTTTGATTTTTTTAAAAGTTCACCAGGGTCTCTTGCTAGTACCCTCCATCCACCAACCCAAATACTCCAAATTATTCTGCATTTACTTCATATATAGTATGTATGTACTGACTTCTATACATGTTGGCTCCCCCAATAGCAAAGAAGGTTCTCGAGAACAGAGGCAATTTTATTTTTTGTCTTTCTCTTACTAGTAACCAGACCATTGTAAACATTTAATAAATGATTAATTAATGATTGTTGAACTGAATTGATTAATCTAGATGAAAAAAGGGAAATCTGTAGTAGCAAATTACTGTGCTGATTTAGAAAGTACCACGTGTAACTCCTAGTTTTCACAGGGATTCCCAGCCTGGCTTACTTCTAGCACTTTCTGAATCTTAACTCTCAGACGCTACACTCAGGAGTGAGCTACACTTCACTCTGTATCTTTGACACTCTCTTTGTACTGTGTAAGGAAGGTAGTAACACCTTTCTACTCCTTAGCAGGCCAGCCAAAAAAAGAAGTTTGAGAAAGAGAATAAACACTCTTAAAGAAACACCAGAAAAATTCAAAGAGAGGCAAGTCTGGAACAAAAGAACAATACACATTTTCTAAGAGCTATAAACAGAAGGTCTATCTCTATAACTGGCTCCATAAAAGAAAAAGATGATGATACAAAGTCAGAGATCAAAGGAGAATATAAAACAAATGAGAATGTTACCCAGAGTGTGACCATAACTTTGGAGCTAGAAATGACATTAGAGATAATCTAGTCCATCAATTTCATTTTACAGAAGCCCAGTAAGATAAAGTGACTGTTTACTTTAATCATTTCCATTTAATCATGTTCAATTTTAATCGTTGCTGAAATTTATATGATATTTTAAAGTTTGCCAAGCACTTTACATGTATCATCTTATTTGATCTCCATACAAACCTTATGATGTGGGTGCTACAATTATCCTCATTTCACAGAAGAGTTTAAGTGACTTGCCCAGGGGTCACAAATCTAGTAAGTCTCTGAGGTGGGACTCAAACTCAGGTTTCCTCTAAGTCAAGTGTGCTATCTGAAACAGGATTTGAACTCAGTTTCTCCTACTCCAAATCCAGTGCCTCTTGATTTTCTGGACCACTGGTTCCTTTCTGAAACAAGCTCTGATTTTTATGTCATTAGAAGCGTCTGTACACTATGCCAAGATCTTCTTAGTAGGAGCAAAACAGATGCAATCCCTCTATTCACTGAGGGCTTATAATCTACTACAATTTAGCAACACTTTTCATGTTATAATAAAAAATAATAATCATAATAACTAGCACTGGAATAGCCTTTAAGATTTATATATCTTATTCCATTTGATCCTCCCAACAATTCTGTGAGATAGGTACTACTATTATCTCCATTTTACAGATAAGGAAACTGAGGCAGACAGAGGTTAAGTGGGTAAACCCAAGATCATGTAGCTAGTAAATGTCTGAGGCCGGCTTTGCACTCAGGTCTTCCTTATTCCAAGTCTACTACTCTATCCTGAGCTCCATGCTAACAGATTGTTAGCCCCAGTGCCTTTTCCTGCCCGTTTCTGGAAGAAGACAAGAAGACATACATCATTTCAGAAGGAGGCTAAGAGAGGCATTTGAAAACCCCAGTTGTCTCTAGCTAATCCCACAAACAGATCTATACATATAACTCCAACATATGTCAGTGGTGCTATGTCTACAGGGCAGAGAGCATTCACTGATAGCTTGCAAGGATGTCATAAGGCACAATAGTCTCCTCTTAGCAGAGGACAGAACCTTAGGAAGCCAAGGGGGCACTGAAAACCAGATGATCTGTATAAGCAGTGTAAGGTAAGGAAAACTAGATAGCAAATCTATTTTTTAAAAAAAGATTTTATTTTGTCTTTATTTTTATACTTATGACAGAATAAAGCTCTAGCCATTAACTTGGCTGTTGGCAGTACTAATGACACCTATTTCAACTGTAATAAGAGTGTCAACTCTTGATTATTTAGGGACTGGTATATATTGGGCAGACAGCTTTGCTGAAGGCAAAAGCCTCACCCAAGGAACTAGTACCAGCCACTACTCCAAGACTGGTCTCAAACATAAGAGTATTAGATAGATGTACAATAAGGCTCTATCTAGTTGCAACCTCCATTTATACTGGCCTACCATAATATCAATACCTGGCCCCAAATTCTAACCATTAGAGATGCTACTTTGGGTTAGAAAAATAGAGAACATTGCCATTAATACTCACACATCTCGCCAAGGAAAGGAGTGTGCTGTTGTTTCCTCACAGACTTTCCTTCTGATCTTATGGACTACCTCATCCTCCTAGGCATTTTCCTTTGCTTTGGCCTGCTTTCTCCTAGTTGTCCTTCTACCTTTCTAAGTGTACTTTTTCTATCTCTTTTTCTTCCTAATGTAGCCATCCTCAAGACCCTATTGTGGACCCTTTATTCTACTTTCCCTACACACCATTTCTGGATCATCTCATCCATTTCCATGTTGTCCATTTCTAGCTTTATGCAGATAATTCCCAGCACCTTTATTTCTCACCCTCAATGTCTCCCCTGAGCTCCAGTCTCACTTACCAAACATCCAGCTAGACTCTTCTGTCTTAATATCCTACTAATACCTCCAATTCAATATGTACAAAACTGAACTCGCCCAACTTCCGCCCTATAGCCACTCCTCCAAACTTCCCTAGGAGGCACTGCCTTCCCCCTAGTCAGACAGAGTTTAAACCACAGAGACATTCCTGACTCTCCACTCTCTGTCACCCAAACTGTCCAATCAATTGCCAAATCTCATCAATTCTGCCTGCAATGTCTCTCCCATTGATCCCCATTTCTCACACTACCACCACCATCCTTCCCACAACTCCCCAAATAATATTCCCGATGCCCAGATCTAAACAGGCCATCCCATGCTCAGAAACCTTCATTGATTTCCTGTTGTCTAGAACTGGGAGTCTTAACCTTTTTTCTATCATGAACCCTTTTGGCAGTCTGGTGAAAACCATACTAAAATAAAATATAGAGGATTGTAAAGGAAATCAATTATATTGAAATTAAATTTATCAAAATAAGGTTTAATTTTTTAGTCCATGGGCCCCAGTTTAAGAACCTCTGTCTAGAATACGGAAAAAAAAACCCTCCTTTATCTGGCATGACTTCCAACATAGGTCCAAACACCTTACCAGCCTTCACACACTATACATTCCAGCCAAATTCAATTTTTTGCTCTTTCCTGATTTTGACCTCTTGTCTCCTGCCTCCATACATCTGCACAGGCTGTCACTTATGCCAGAATGCACTCCCTCATCATCTGCTTGCAATAAAATCATACTAAAATCCTTCTCAGCTCATCCTCATATTTTTAACCTTCTCAGATTCTCACCACCATCATCACCACCACCACCACCATCATTCTCTCCCTCCCCAGCTAAAAGCTCTCTACCTAAATAATCCTAGAGTTGCAGAAATTCTTTACCTGAAGTCTACAGTACCTCCACCCCCAAGGCAGTCTATGTATGAATAGATTTCATGGGGGTCTGAACTTGGATGGGAAAAATGACATCTTTATTTTCACTAATTTCCAACTGTAATTTAGCATTTCCTTCAATTATTTAAAACATAACTCTGAGAAGTGATCCACAGACTTCACCAAACTGTCAGAGGGGTCCATGACACAGAAAAGGTTAGGCACCTCTGGCCTGGAGCATTTTGGATGGCTCTCTCCTTTACTCCTATCTTGACTATACTCTACCATGGATTAAACCTAACTGTGAATATGTCAAGGCCCTCCAGGTAGAGTGTCAGCTCTTTTTGCATCTATTTACCCCATGCCAATTGGGATGCATTGTACATAATAGGTGTTTGGTCAATGATTACTGACCAAATTGATTACTGATTGAAGACAAAGAGTAAAAAACATTTTAGAAAGTCCTGGATGACCATGTATAGCATGAGATACCAACTAGGGTGGGTAGGAAAACAGTAGCAAAGAAGACCAAAGCTGGGAGGACCTTAGGCATCACTGAGCTCATCCTTTTAGAAGTAAGAAACTAGAAATCCAAAGAGCCAAAGAGATGTGCCCAGTCACACAGCTATTTAATGGCAGAGGCAAGATTAGAACCCAGACCATTTGGCTGCTAGTACAATGTTCTTTTTACTATACAGTTTTGCTAAAGCTACATAGGAGATACCCTAAAAGGCTAGAGGAGGAAGAGATAAGACAAGAGAAAGAAGGAATAGGAAAAGGATAAGTCATGGAAGACATACCAACTTCATCATTTTGCCTATGACCAACCCTAATTGCTGCCTTACTCACCTTCCCCAGCTTCTGATCTGGTCATATACGGATCCAAGGGAGGCCGAGAAGGTGGGAGCAGTAGCAACAAAGAGCCCCACCAGGCTGTCTGGGGAGCAGTGATCCTCCACTTGGTCACCTCTCCTGAAATACGATAGACACTAATATGTAGCTGTGGAACTTCAGTCAATCCCTTTATTGTATCAAAAGGACTCAAATTGACTTTCCAAAGGTGTGAGAAGGGCTAAAAGTGGCTTCCTCCCTCAACCCGAGACACCAAATTGTCCCTTCCTCCCCTCCCTACTGAACACCAGGATCCTCAGTCAGATCTTCAGTAACTGGCTCCATTTTCTAAAAAGTGCCTATCCAAGAAGGCATTCTTTAGTAGGGCTACCCTTCCTTCCCTTAGCTTACCACTCCACACACAGAATTGCCCCGACACTTAGTAGATCATTTTACTCCCTCTACTCAGAAGCTCTACAAGGAAGACCTAACTGTTTTTTTCTATCTGAAGAGCCTTTTCTTTCTCAGTTTTAGCCTTGCCTTGCCTCATGGGTTTGCCTCCTACCAATATATGTTGTTATCTTACAATCAACAAACATTTTAAGGGCCTTTTTATAAAGCATACTGTGCTTGGTGCTGGGGATATAGACACAAAAAAAATGGTCTAGCCTCTGCCCCAAGGATCCAGCATTCTATTAGGAGGGGACAGGAGAGGTACATAGATGAGTATAATCCATGGTAGGGACTGATGGTGGGAAAGGAGAAACCCAAAGAAAACCCTCTAGGAAAATTTGCCAGGGAGAGAGTACTTTTAGCTGGAGGGAGCAAGGAAGGCTTTATGGAGAAGGTGGCACCTCCACAGAATGCTGAAGGATGAAAAGGATTATGATATAATGGGATGGCACTCCAGATACAGGGGATTGGCTGCACAAGCACTTGGAACTGGATGTCCTGAGTGTGAGGCACAGCTAGTCATCTTGTTTGGTTGGAATGTGAAGTGTATGAGGGGAAATGATGTGAAATGAATATTTAAAGAGGGGCTGGGGCCATATTGGGAGAACTATGAATCCCTAAGGTGTGGGCATATTATACCAGGAGCAGAGGAATAACACGGCCAGACCTGTGCATTACTCTTTCAAGGAGAGCCCAAATGTGACCTTTAACCAGATCAGAGGTGGGTAAGGAGAGACCAGACGACGATAGCTGTCTTCAATGTCCTCTCCTTTTCCCAGTTCCCCCCACCTCACATCCCTAACCCGTCACTGACCAGCTACAAGGCAATAACTGTATTGTAACGTTGGTAAAGTGCTTTGCAAATATTACCTCACTTGATCCTTACAACAACAACCCTATGAGGTAAGCTATTCCCATTTCACAGATGAGGACTACTAAGGCACACAGAGGTTAAGTGACTTGCTCAAGGTCACACAGCTAGTAAGTGTCTGAGGTCACATTTGAACTCAGGTCTTCCTAGCTCCAGGCCCAACACTCTATAGTCAGTGAGCCACTGAGCTGCTTCTGTCAAGCCACACATCACTTCTACTCTCTGGGCCTCAGTGCCCTCAGCTATAGAATATGTAGGAAGGCCATTAGAGGCCCCTCTCTCCTTTTGTCTTCTTTCAAACCTCTCTCCACCTTGACCCTTAGCACTGAGAAATTTCCACACAACCAAGCTGAAAGAGCCCAACCTGCAAACCTACTATCTAAGACCCTCAAGCAAACTATTCCTAATTGGGATTTATCAAATGAACCATAGCAGCAAATGATTAAATCTAAACAGAATCCTCAGTATTTAGGACAACCAAATAATTTAAGTTGTACCCCAACTAAATTTAATTAAAAGTGATCTGAGATTCAAACTTGCTCCTGAGCTGGTCTGAAAGTAAAAATCATCATGGTCACGTCATTTTTTTTTTTAAGAAAAGGATGTAGCCATAAATGTCCTACTTTATTAAAAGGAGGAGAGAAAAAAACCTAGGAAACCAAGCAGAATACACAGAGGAGAGAGGAAAACAGTAACAGCCCCAAAATGAGGAAGTAAAGTAAGTGAAAGTGAAAAAAATCTGAAGAGACACCAGAAGGGGGGAGGGGAGGAGCATTTTCCTCTCTGTTTTATAGGCCTAGAGCCTGGTGACATTAATGAGAGTTCCATGTGTAAAGCTAGGGGAAATGAAAGCCCCAAGTTTACAACTAAGACAGGGATAGCTCTCCCGGCTATTTAGGAATAAGGCCCAGGGATGGCCAAAAATAACTTTGGATTGGGGACCTTACTGTGGTTTTAAATTAAATCTTTTTTGTGACATGGTTGTAATTATATGTAAAGTGAATTGTCAACAGTTCCCCGACCACTCCATATATAAGAACTAAAGATGCCCAATTTTACTAGACCCCCAAATTTAGGTCTCTTACATATGCCTGCCTTAGAAAAAGTAAATCCCATATTGAATGCTGAAAATAGCTTTTGCAAGTATAAACACCTTGCCAACCCACCTAAAGCATTTATTCTTTGTGTAACTATACGCATAAAGTATACATATTGCCCATGCAGGTTACAGACATATTCAATTCAGTGAGCAATTCCAAAAACATATATTAGATGCCTCATAAGGGGCACTAAGATACAATGAAGAAAAAAAGACTTAATTCCTGCCCTCTAGGAGCTTTGAAATCCAATAGAGAAAATGTTTTATAATAAAAATAGCTTATATTTGTGTAGCTTTAAAGGTTTAGAACTTGCTGAACACAGAGACAGGAACAAAGTAGGTGCTTAACAGATACTTATCTACTTGACTAGACTTGACTTTGGGTACATTATCTCATCTGAGATTCGCAACAATCAGGGGGGAGGGGACCTATTATCATCATTCTTCAGATGAGGAAACTGAAGCTGAGTAACGTGACTTACCTAAGGATACATTGCTACTAGGTTCCTGAGGCAACATTTGAACCCAGGTCTTCCTCGATCCATATGCAACACTTTTCTCTACTATGACATGCTACCTCTCACTCATAAGCTATACATACACAAGGAGATGTGACATGTTAGAAAATGATGAATTGCATAGAAGAGACTCATGAAACAGATATGAAAGATTCAAGGAGGAAGCTGGGGGTGGAGAGGTGAGGAAGAGAATTAGGGAAGGCTTCATGAAGGAAGCATTACCTGTTAGACCTTAAAGGAGGGAAATCATATCTATACAGGCAGAAATGGGGAGGCAGAGAGAGGCGGCTAGGTGGTACAGTAGATAAGAGTGTGAGAGTTAGGAACAGCTGAGTTCAAATCCTCCCTCAGACACCAGTTGTGTGACCCTGGGCATAAATCATTTCACTTCTCTCTACCTTCATTTCCTAATCTATAAAATGGGGATAATGGTTGTTGTAAGGATCAAATGAGATAATACATGTGAAGTAAACCTTAAGCCTATACAAATTGTCATTATTATTCATGCATCGTTCATCTATCCATCCATCCCTCTATCCATCATCGTCATTCTCATGCATTAAACAGAAAAAGTCAGGATAAAATCAAGGAAGAAGAATAGTGACTACTCCAGTTTGGCTAGAGTATAGAGTGTGGGAAATAAGGCTGGAAAGGTAGCTAAACTGCAAAGGACTTTGAATGCCAAAGTCAAAGAGTTGATCATTTATTAAGTAGTCAGTGGGGAGTCACTGATGGTTTTTGAACAGAGGAAGGATGTGATCAGTTCTGCTCATTACGAAGATGTATAGAGTGGTGGAGGATGAGTTACCTGACAACTCCCTCAACCCCCAGACCAAGCCTGAAATAATCCTCTACTTATCTGATATTAGTTCAATGCAAAGGAAATCAACAAATACTCATTAAACATATATTGTGTCAGCCCTGATAAGTCACCATTGTGTTGAGTGCCAGGTATCCCATTTTAGAATGTTACTGATAAGCAAGAGAGTGTCCAGTGGATGGGCAATCAGGATGGTGAAGAGCCTCAAGATTAAGACATATAGGAATTGGGGGCAGCTAAGTGGGACAGTGAGTAGAGCACCGGCCCTGGAGTCAGGAGGACCTGAGTTCAAATCTGGCCTCAGACATTTGACACATTTACTAGCTGGGTGACCTTGGGCAAGTCACCTAACCCCAATTGCCCTGCCAAAAAAAAAAAAAAACAAACAAGAATTGCCCTGCCAAAAACAAAAACAAACAAAAAAAAAACAAACAAGACATATAGGAATTGGTTAAAGGAGGTAAGGGTGTTTAGCCCTAAAGAAGAGAAGGCTCAGCTTTAAAGAATTTATAAGAGCAGTCTTCAGAGATTTGAAGGGTTGTCATGTGAAAGGAAAAATAGAATTCTTTTTGCTCACAGAGGGTAGGACTAGAAATAAGGGGCCGATGTTTTAAAAAGGCTTTAGACTTGACATAAATAAAACCTTCCTGATAATTATAGCTCTCCAAAGTGGAATGGACTGCCTTAGGAAGGAATGGATTTACCGTTACTGGAGGTCACTTGATGAGCGTTCTTGTCATATGCTATAGAGAGGATTCTAGTTCAGGTATGGTTTAGACTTCACAAGATGGCCTCTAAGTGGAAAGACTGCTGAATTTTAAGCCAGGGACCTGGATCCATAATCCCAGATCTGCCACTTAGTACCTGCATAGCTGAACAAATCACTAAAATTCTCTGAGCCTCAATTTCCCCATCTAAAAAATAGCGTTTAGATATATTCTAAGGTCTTTTCCAGCTCTAAATTGACAATCCTATGATCCCTTCAAACTCTGATCTTCTGTGAGGCCATACAAATGATCTAGGTGGGACGTGATAAAGGTTCTGGGAGTGGTGGTCTTGTGGGTCAAGACATTAGAACAAATGAGAGGAACTGCCAAGGAAAAACAGATGATCCGAGCAAGGACATAGGACCATAGATTTAGAGCTGGCAGGAACTTCAGAGGTCATTAATTCCAGCCCACCCATTTTACAGATGAGAAAACTAAGGCCCAGAGGATTGAAGTGACTTGCCCAAAGTCACACAGATAGTAAGTATGGAAGGATGGATTCAAACCCAGATCTTCCTGACTTCAAGTCCAATGCTTAACCACTATTCCAGACACACACACACAATGCCTGCTTTTATTATATACCATATATTTCTTATATACCACATACCATGCAATATTCTCTGAGCATCTTTGGCTGGCTACAGAGCCCTTTAAATAAAAAGCAGAAAGGCCTGACTGTCCTCAGAGAAGCTGACAATTTTCTTTAACACTGGATAGCAGAGCAGCATTGTTTGTCAGACAAGCAGCCCGTGCAAAGAAGAATTAAAGATAACTTTGTATAGCTTTGGAGACTCTAGGATTAAAACATTCTTTAAAAAAAAACCAGCCCATCTCTTTTAGGAATCATTTTTTTTTTGTAAAAATGGACAACTAAGAAATTTAAATATATTAAAATCTCTATCCATGACACATTTCAGCCTTCAAAAGCTTCCTGAAACTTAGTTAACAAATATGCCTGGGCTCCGTATTAATAAAAGCTTCATAACCAGCTACTATACTGTCTCAGGATTTAAATGTTTGTTCTCTTTTGTTTGGGGTCTGGCTTCTTGTTAAAGAATTCATCTTACAACTTTAAAGGAAAATGTCCTCTGGACCAAAAATATGCATCATCACTTACAGGATACAATGATGAGTGATCTTTTTAAACTGTTTAATAGAATTGTCCTATCTGTGTGCTGTCTTTTTTTTTCTTTTCTCAACATCATTGGAGCTTCTATTGCCTTCTAATTTTCATCAGTGTTTTGTGGCATTATCAGCACAGCAGGGCTCCTGCTAGTCAGGGCCCTGGTGAGGAAAATGATAGAAGAAGCCGGAAGGAGATAGAGACCCTGCAATAGCTCAGAGTTTCTCCTGGCCATGCCACTGCTTAGCCTCTTTTGGGGGGTTGGGGTGGCGGTGGAATCTGGGATAGGGAGAAAAGGTCTGGACCGGTGATTTCATTGACATCTCATCCTCCCCCCACTCCATAGACTGCAGTGGCTCCCCATTAATTCCAGGATCTAATATAAAATTTCTTATGTTTTGGCATTTAAAGTCCTTTATAACCTGACCCCTCCCTACCTTTCTAGACTTCTGTCACTTCACTGCATTCTATAGATTCTACAATCCAGAGACACTTGCTCTCTTGCTGCTCCTCACACACAACTCTCTACCTCCCAACTCAGTGCCTTTTCACTGTCTTAGTCCCCTTTTCCTCCTTCCCTCCATCTCCTGGCTTCCTTCAAAACTCAGCTCAAATTCTACCTTCTGCAAGAGGCCTTTCCTGGTGCTCTGCTTCTGTCACCCCTACCCTGCCCCCCACTGCTAATGCCTTCCTGCATACTGTATATAGCTTGTATGTATGCAGATACATTTGGACATCATGTACCCCAGCAGATCATGTGCTACTCGAGGACAGGACCATGCTGCTTAGCAATGCCTAGCACATAGTAAGTACTTAATAAATGCTTTGTTGACTGATGGACATGCTCATTTTCCCAGATAATCTTCAGTCTAGTGATACTGGCCTCCTTGTTGTTCCTCAAATAAGCCACCCCATCTCTCAGCTCCAGGCATTTTCTCTGGCTTTCTCCCATTCCTAAAATTCCCTCCTCATTTCTGCATCCTAGCTTCCCTAGCTTCTTTCAAAGTCCCAACTAAAATCCTACTTTCTACAGGAAGTCATTCCCAATCCCTCTTAATTGATGTGCCTTCCCTATATTATTTCCTATTTTTCCTGTATGTAGCTTGTTTGCACATAGTTGTTCAAATGTTGTCTCCACCTTTATATAGTGACCTTCTCGAGGGCAGGGAGTGTCTTTTGCCCTTCTGTGTATCCCCAGTACTTGGTTCAGTGCCTGGCACATAGAAGGTGCTTAATAAATGCTTATCGACTGACTGGTTGACCACACCTGGAATGCTCTCCATTCTTAATTTCCCTGACTTCCCTCAAGATTTAACTCACATCCTGTTTTCTACAAAAGGCTTTTCCTGGTCCCCTCTAGCTGCTAGTGCTTCCCTCTCCGAGACTATATTCCATCTATGTCTGATTTGTACCTTGTTATGTCCATGTTGTCTCTCCCACTAGAATGTGAGCTCCTTGAGGGCAGGGATTGTTTTTATCTTTCTTGGTATCCTCTACACTTTGAGCAGTGCCTGACATATAGGAGGTCCTGAATAAATACATGCTGACTTACTAGTTGCCTGACTGACTTACTCCCAGAAGGGAAATTCTCTCCATCCCTTTTGCTAATCAGCAAGTTGCATGGGAGAGGGCTTGAGTAACTCATTCCAAGTAGAAGTAAGACTTGCACCTAGGTCTTCTTAACTCCCAGACTGGCCCACTATCTACACTGTGTCTCTTTGTATTCAGAAAATATGGTCACAAAATATGACTGTGCTACAAAATCACATATATTGGAACCATTCTCTGAAGGAAAAAAAACCCTCCCTTGGTGAGTTTTAGTTTGCTTGCCCAATAAGTACAAAGTTTCCAGTCAGCCAGAGACCCAATAACAGACCCCTATGGCAGAAGGGAGCACTACCAGAGCTTGGAGAAAAGGAATCAGAAAACTAACAAGAACTAGGGGATTCCAGATGACTTAGAAAGGGAGTTGTTTCAGGAAGAAGGCTGTATTCATGAGGAGAGATAGGCAGTTTTGTTGGTTTTTTTGTTTTGTGTTTTTTTCATAGCAGCAGCAGTATTATTACAATAATAATACTACCTTGAATTTCTTCCAAGTAGCTCAAACTGCTTTGCCAAATGATCTCATTAATTCTCACAATAACCAAGGGAGGGGCTATGAATTATACCACTTTTTAAAATGGAGAAGCTGAGCCACGAAGGTAGTATGCCTGAAATCAAACAACAAGTCCCTGACAGAGTCAGAGCTAGCACCCTGCTCAAGAAATTCCCAGACAAGAGTTCTTTCTTCAGCCTAGGCTTAACTGCACTCCTCCTCACTCCCCCTCCACCTCCCCTCCAAATAAATAAATAAATGGATTTATAGTGAGACTTGCAAGATATTACCGAATCTCAGCCCTGAGCCTTGGTTCATAAATTAATAAGCTCCCTTTTTCTATGGTTATTTGACGAGATTTGAGAAAAATAATAACTTCTGCTCATTTCTGGTGCCTTTCAAACTCAAATTTGCTCAAGATGTCCCTGACCACAAAACGAAGAAAGAAAAATGGGAGGTTAAGCTGCTAGCTAGCAGCCACATCACACACACTGACAGACAGCTGTTGCTTCTCTAAAAGTAACAAAATAACAAGGATGTGATATTTCAGTATCTGACCTACAGTCTGTTGACAGGGATGTAGAAGAATGTTCCTGCCGCACATCCAAAGCTCCTCCAAACACTGTAGCCACGGACTCACCCAATGGATTGTAATTTGCAGTTCCAAGGTGTTGGGACTCAGAACACAGACCCCTTCCCATCCTGTTTCCTTCTCCAAACATTCTCATGCTTTTGTGGTCTCCACACTTAGCTACACAGATGTTAATGCTAGAAGGAACCTTTAAGATTGTCTAGTGGAATCCTATCGTTCAACTGAGAAGGAAATAATGGTAGCTTACATTATATAGCATGAGTAAACAACATGCTTTGCATATGTTATCTTGTAACAACCCTCTAAGATAGGCGCTATTACTATTCCCATTTTCCAGAAGAGGAAACTGAGATGTAATGCAATTAAGGGACTTGCCATCTGAGGCAGAATTCTAGCCCAGGTTTTTGGGTTTTTGGGTTTTTTTTTTAAGCCCAGGTTTTTCTAATTCAAATTCGATGTTCTATCTGCTAGGCTACACTAAGCCCATAGAAGTTAGATGACTTACCCAAGATCACATAGCTACTCTTCTTCTCCTTCTCAACACCTTCATTTTTCAAGTGCAATGAATCAATTTCCCATTTCTCCTCCGCATTCCCCACCCGGAACGTGCCACAAAAAAAATTCCCTGCTATCTTACATTCTTTACTGTTTATCAGTCTCAAGTCCGTTGACTTAATCCTGCTTAGAACACAGGATAGACCTCGACATGGTCAGAAATAATAGCAGTAATACTATCCAGCACTTACGTAACTCATTAAGTTTTGAAAAATACTTTATGAATACGACACTATTTAATCCTTAGAACAACCTAGGAGGTAGGTGCTATCGTTATCCCCATTTTACAGATGAGGAAGACAGAGAGGCTAAGAAATTTGTCCCACAGTGGTGGTAGGAATAAAACCTGAGATAATACCAGATGCACTCATTGATACTGATGTGTGGGGACCTGGAGGGTTGGGCTTTCAAAAAAAAGCATAGATGTAAAATACCTATGAGCCCATACTTGTCCCTGAGGTCAACAGCAGATGGGCAGATAGGACTCCAAAGCCAGATCCCAGAAGAAGGCAAGCAAAGTTTGTTTGGCACTAAGGAGGGAAGCATGGATGTTGCTGTTGTCAGTTTGTCTTATCCCGAGTAGATGATTCCAGCCTTCTATACTTGCAAAACTGAGAGGGAGAGGGAAAGAGCTTTATCCAAAGAGCTCTCGGAGAAGCTATCAGCAGACACAGTTTGGAACCACTCCTCTGTCAGAGTCATTAATTGAAATTCTAATCTCACAGTCACCGCAAAGGACTAAGAAATATCTGAGCCCCCTGAGACCTCCCCATGCCTTGTATATAGGATATATATCTCTAGATACAGTGTCCCAAAAGTCTTAGTACAGTTCTAAGCTTTAAGATTTCCTAACTTAAAACTGCACTAAGATTTTTGGGACACTATAGAAAGAAATTTTGTTTCCTTAGCCTCATACTTAGGTACTTGGATGGATGAGCTCAATGACACGGCTACTCCTTCCAATAGTGCAGGTCACAACCCATAAATGCCCACAAGTTTCTTGTTTATGCTCTTTGGTAAATCTTCCATAGAGGGTCCACCTAACAAACTGGGAGATTTCCTGTAGAACTCTTGAAAAAAAAAGGATGTTGTGATATTTTAAGAAAAGTTACCAAATAATTATTTGGCCCTCCTTATTAAGCAGTGACCACCTACGCATTTAGGGGACTTATGAAGTACAGGAGAGTGCCAATAATGGATGAACAGTAGAATATAAACTACTGGAGGGTAGAGACTATTTCATTTCAGCCTTTGGTACCCCAGATAATAGTTAGCATTATGGATCCCTTTGCAAAACACTTTACAAATATTATCTCATATTGTCTTTACAGCAACCTTGGGAGGGAGGTGGTATTATCCCCATCTTATAGAGGAGGAAACCAAAATAGGGAGTGGTTAAGTAATTTGCCCAAGGTCACATAGTAAGTGTCTGAGGCCAAAAAACCTAACCCAGTTCCTGGAACATAAAGGGGAGGGGAGCCTACCACCCTCAAGCCAACATGTGGCCCTCTAGGTCCTCAAGTGTGGCCCTTTGAATCTAAACTTGGGTTCCCCAAGCACATCTTGAATTGAAATTTATCAAATCAGCAGCCTAATACTGCAGTAGTATTTGAAAAAATGTTAAAAGAAGCAAAGGAAGACTTCCAGAATGTTGGGTTGATCTTCAGAGGATGTATAGAAACATGGCCAAGAAGAGCCCAGGGTGAGACAGAACGTATAGATTGTGATTTGCACCAGAGGCAAGGATATTCATGTAGATCAGATCACAAATCCCTCCAAGTGTGAATGGAGCATGCCAATGTGAAGGACTGAGGCAAATTCAAAGTTTGAAATTAAGACTTATGAGGAAAGTCTTGAGAAACAAAAACTTCTTACACTATAGAAGACAAAAAGATGCCTTAAGATGGGATCTTCAAAATTAAAGTTATCTATAATCATATGAAAAAATGCTCTAAATCATTATTGATTAGAGAAATGCAAATTAAAACAACTCTCAGGTACCACATCTCTCCTGTCAGATTGGCTAACATGTCAAAACAGGAAAATGATAAAAGCTGGAGAAGATGGGGGAAAATTGTAACACCATTGCATTGTTGCTGGAGTTGCAAACCGATCCAACCATTCTGGAGAGCAATTTGGAGCTATGCCCAAAAGGCTATAAAAATGTGCATACCCTTTGACCCAGCAATACCACTTCTAGGGCTGCATCTCAAAGAGATCATACAAGGGGGAAGAGGACCTGTATGTACAAAAATATTTATAGCAGCCATTTTTGGGTGGCAAAGAATTAGAAATCAAGGAGATGCCCATCAATGCATAGGGAATGGCTAAACAAATTGTGGTATATGAATGTAATGGAATACTATTGTGCTATAACAAATGAGAAGATGGACTTCATAAGAACCTGGAGAGTCTTATACGATCTGATGATGAGTGAAGGGAGCAGAACCAGGAGAACATTGTACACAACCACAGACACATTGCTTCTGTGATGACTAACTCTGATAGACTTGGCTCTTCTCAACAATGCAAGGTTCTAAGACAGCTCCGAAAGACTCATGATGGAAAACGTATCCACACCCAGAGAAAGAATTACAGAATCTGAATGCAGATTGAAGCAAACTATTGCACTCTCTCTTGCTCTCTCTCTCTCTCTCTCTCTCTCTCTCTCTCTCTCTCTTTTTCTCTCTTCTTTTTTTTTTTTGGTTTTGTTACATCTTTCTCATGGTTCATTTCATTGGTTATAACTCTTCTTTACAATTTGATTATTGGGAAAAGAAGTTTAATGTGAAGGTATATGTAGAATCTATATCAGATTACATGCTGTCTTGGGAGGGGGGAAGAGAGGGAGAGGGAGAAAATTTGAAACTCAAAAACTTGTGAAACTTCGTGTTGTAAACTAAAAAAATTAATTTTTTTTTAAAAAGATGGGATCTTCATATAATTAATAGAAAACATCAGCCTCCTAAGACCAGAGAAAGAGAAAGGGGGCTGAAAGATTCAGTATATAAGAAATTTCTTGATAATCAGAGTTTTCTAGCTTCTGGAATCTCCTACTTGAAGGCTTTTAAAACAAGGAAAGATTTTCATCTGTTTAAAATGAGTTAATGTGAGCAGCCCTAAAAGAAAGGAGAGAATTGAAATCACCTCTTGAAGTCCCTTCCAGTCATTGGGATTCTGTATTTTTTTTTTCAAATTCCTAAAGTCTAGACTTCTACACTGTCCTTCTAGCCCCCAAAAGAATACAAATTTCTACTCCTCAGCAAGTTGACAAAGGATTTTCCTTTACACAAAAACCAAAAACAGGTTCAGGTGGATGGAGTTCCTTCTCCTAGAGAGAAAGCCTAAGAAGGCTGCTAGGGTTTATTACAAAGATGAGGGGGTGATGGGGAAGGAGGATGATTCTTTAGCCCTTTGTAACTGCTTCCAAGTAAAGAGCATAAGCTATTATCTCCTAGTGGAAGATGTTGTTTTACGATCTTACTAGAAGCCCTTAGCTGTGCCTTGGCAAGATAATAGGTTATTCATAGAGCAAGAATAATGACTGACATTTACATGATGCTTTATGGTTTCCAAAGTTTTACATTATATTATATTGTATTCATTATATTATACTACATTATATTATATTATATTATATTATATTATATTATATTATATTATATTATATTATATTATATTATATTATATTATATTACGTATATATATAATTACATATACCACAACAACTCTGTGGCATGGGTGCTGTAAATATTATTATTCATCCATTTTACAGCTAGAGAAACTGAGTCTGAGATGTTAAGCAATTCACCCACAGTCAAAAGACTAGCAAGTGTCAGTCTTCCAGGCTCCAAATCCAATGTTACTTCCCCCTAAACATTAGAAACTTAGTTGCTAAAAGGAAAGAACCAAGACTTGTGACACTCTACAGAGGCCCTGGCACATTACAGGCGCTCAATCAACATTACTTAATTGTTTCTTTGCAAGATATAAAAAGAAACACTTGCAACCACACCTCAAAATGACTTCCAATTTACTGTTTTCCTTTGACAAAACTTCAGCTCTTTTTTTAATGCATTAGGCTCTTGTCATCTAGGAAAGTACAATTCCTTTCATTTTCTTTTTCTAATTTTGGAAAGAAAGCTTTCCCCAAATTGGCAGGGGTGAGAGATGGGGCATCAATCAAGGGGTCTGTCTATGATCAGTAAAGTTAAAACATGTGAATGGAACTCTTGAAATATAACCAAAGCAAAACTCACTGCACAGAAGTTTGTTCTTATCTTTCCTATTATCTGGTTTATCCTCCCCTTCCTCTCTCTTTCACTTTATGGTTTGGCTCTCAGAATCCCTCTTTGCCCAAAGTCTCACAGCTTATATTTCCGCAAACAGAATTCCATCAATCCTACAAAAATAAGACAGACACTCATGTACAAACAATTCTACCATTCATTCATTCAACCATAAACAAGTTAACAGTTTCTATCACGGTGCAGTAGTCAATAAATAAACAAATATAACCTCCCAATTGGGAACTGGGGCTCTGCCACTTAATATCTCTGAGTGATCTTGAATAAGTCATATAACCTATCTTGGTCTTAGTTGCATCATGTGTTGAATGAGCAAGTTTGAACTAAACAGCCTCTGAAGTCATTTCTAGATCCAACTGTGATCTTATGTGCAAGACCTTGTGATATGTGGGGAACATAAATAAGAAGACATGTAAGCTCCTTGAAGACAGGAACCATTTCTTTTTTTTTTCTTTGTTGTCCCCAGCACCTAGTACAGTGCATGGGAAAGAATATGTGCTGGTAAATTGAATTATATTCCCCCCATGGATCTTAAAGTGAAGGATAGTCTACAGATTCCAGAGACAAAATAAAGTTTTGCTTTGAAAATCACAACATAATCTCCTTTCTCTCCTCTAAGTGGCTGGGGATTTATTTTTTGTTTTCTTTTAAGATGCATTTTAAACTGTTCTATTTGTATTTCTATTAACCAAACTACTATCTTTGCTATTTGCTCCTCTCTCCCACTTGAAAACCAAAATAGAAGGAAAAGACTAAAATGTGCCTCAGTGTGGACACATTACTTAAGCTTAACTTACTAAATTTTACCCTTTTGGTCTCCTTCCTAACAAATTCTGGTTGACTTGCTTTTCAATGGACAGGTAAAAACTAAACTTTCAATGTAAGGAATCAACATTTCTTCTTCGAATTGCTAGGAACCTTGTATCTTTGAAGGCAGAAGGGGGCAAAAAGTATTTGGAAAAGTATCTTTTGAAGTTTTCAGGGAAAGAAAAGATTGAGGGAAAATTGGAACATTAGGAAAAAAATCCAGGTTGAAAATGGAACCCTAGTCTGTACATTAGATTGACCATTTTAGAATGCATGCTGAATTGACCATGTATTGCATGTGCCTATATTTCATATGTCAATGTAGAAAACTGTTCAGTATCAAGTTAATATGTTTAAACAATATGTTTCAAAATATGCAAACCTTTTAAAAGCTATCATAATACCACATGATGACTTTTATTTACATGGTGCTTCCATCCAGAAAAAACTCAGGGTTT